>NW_004955432.1:6447041-6535769 GCF_000276665.1 Chinchilla lanigera
CTTTCCTTTCCTTTCCTTTCCTTTCCTTTCCTTTCCTTTCCTTTCCTTTCCTTCTTTGAGTCAATGTTTCACTACTCAGATCAGGCTGATTTTGAACTCACTATGTAGCCTAGGCTGGCTTCCAACTCTTGACAATCCTTCTTTCTGCTCAGGCTCCTGAGTGCTGGGATTACAGTTGTGTGCCACCATGCCCTGCTGGAAAGGTTTATTTTGGTGCAAGGTGTCAGAAGTTTCAGGCCGTGCTCAGCTGGCTCCATGGCTCTTAGGCTTGTGGTGATACAGAACATCGTGATGGAAGGATATGATGGGTAAAGGGTAAGGCTGCCAGGGGTGGGAGACAGCAAGGGAGGGAGGGAGATATGAGAGAGAAAAGAAAGTAGTGGAAGGGCTTTTCCTTGTCATGTTTTGTTCCATCTGGGCACCTGGTCTACAGCAATGTGCACCACACTTTCCCAGGGGCCTCCGGAAACACACTTGAGAACACACCCAGAAGTGTGCTGTGCTAACTTCCTCAGCATCTCTCAATCCAATCAAGTTTATAATCAAGATTAATCCTCACAAGGTAGCAACAATTAATTTTTGGATTTTATAGATAAGTAGCCTGGAAAAGTAAATGTTTTTCAGGGTTAGCCACAAGAAGAAATGGCTCAGAGTCAAATCCTGGCAGTCTCTGGTTAATAGTGCAGGCTTTGAAAATTAGTTATCTTCTAAACTGATGCACACAAGCAAAGAATATTATACTTATTCACTACTGGAGTCCCGTGTGATATGTCAATGCAGATACATTTTGTAATCAGGTTAAATATGCCTGCCTTCTTAGTACTGTACATGATCAGAAAAACTTCTCTAGTAACATACTACAGAAATGATCCCTGAAAGTATAGCCTTTATGTCTACCTTTTAAAACAGTTTCAACCTATTTAAGAGTCAAACAACCAAGTCCTTTCTTCTAACTTCTAGAAATGACTGTAATTTGTTGTTACCAGCAGCACCCTACTGTGCAGCTACACCTATCTTTTTGCTCCTATTACTCAATACCTGATGATCAATCTCTCCACATTCCTCCTTCCCCCACACTCTCTTGACCCCTTGGTGGCCATAGTTCTAGTCTCAGTTTCTCTGAGATCAGCTTTTCTAGAATTCATTTTGAGTGAAGTCATGCAGTACTTATCTCCCTATGCCTGGCTTACTTCACTTAATATCATGATCTCCAGTTCCTCAGTTCCATCCACGTTGTCATGAATGACTGGAATTCATTCTCTCATGACTGTGAAGTATTCTGTTGTTTATGGGAATCACATTTAAAGATTCCACCCATCAGCTGATAAGCAGAGGGTTTTTCCATTTCGTGGCTCTCATTAATATTGCAGTGAGCATGAGAATGCGGATGGCTGTTTTACATCCTGACTCTAAAATCTATGTTCCTAATCACTGTCATCATTACAAATTCTGTGCAAATTAAAACTCACTGCTGTAGTAACTTTTATGAGCGAAGAAACTGAGATGAAGAATAAGTGAAAACTATTGCTAAGGTTATGTCACTACTCTTTGACTTTGGCATCAAACTCCAGTCTAATTTTAAATCAGTGACCCTCATACACACTCATCTTTATGCCTTTCTGTGCAGACTAGAATGAAGGAAATGCATCTGGAAGATGACATGCTAAATAATTTAATACATATTTATTTGTTTGTTAGGTCAGATAACTTCCTAAACTCCACTGAACTTTGTATTCTCACACCTGTTCATAAAAATGCTGCTAAGTTGCTTCTCCTAAAAAGCTTTTACTATAAATAGAATAATCAGCTTTTCCTCATAGCAAAATAGTGGATGTAGATGACATGTTTTCCAGTGAGAGGGCTTCATTTACCTGCATACTTCGTAATGTGAGGAAAATGGTAGCTAAGATAATCTTTAATAAACTATGCTTCACTAAAATATGTTCATAAATGAGCCAAAAAGAAAGTCACGTATGGTATCTGTGAACCTATGATGAAAACTCCATACCAAAATTTAAATTGTGATATTTTAGATATCAATCTGAAGTCTTAACTGAATAGTATAGTTAATAGTTCAGTACAATTATATTGGTTTGAATATGTATATTGTATATGCACCTACAGAAAGGGACTTGGGAATACTGCACTATGTTTAAGAAAATGAAGAAGTTTGTGAAAAGATGTGTCTTGGCAATTATAGCCTATCCTTCAGGACTCTCCCAGAATATGAGCTTATAGTTAAAGCCTATGAAGCTTCTAATCTACCACTACATCAGAACTTGAAACCTAGAACCTGCTTTGATAGGATAATCTAAGTATTGCTATGTAAAAGTATATGATAAAGGGGGAATGCAAAGTGAAACTATCTTGTAAAACTGCTAAAATAGAAGAACACATGCCCTACAGGTTTTAAGGAAGCCATGATTCTGAAATGCATGCAGTCAGAGCAACTAGGAAATAGATCTACCTCTAGGTACTGGAGAAAGGTCCAGGGCAGTGAAGAAAAAAATGGTGTTCCACTGCGATGATGCAGAGGGATTGATGCTTCACCAGATAGTGGGCTTCATGGGTATCAAACCCTGCTCTTGGAAATGGTGCAGTTGATTGGAGGGTATTATAATGGAAAGTTCAAGATCATATTTCTGATTTTGAGGTCAAAAATTTCTCTATATTTGGGAAACCACTCAGCAAGTGTTAGACTAGGGTTTTGAGATACCATCTGACTCAGATGAACTTCCCATAATAAGCCAGTCCTCTGATTTAAAGCGTAATAGACAGTTACTAAAGTAAGAGTCAGGGTCAGAGATGCAGAAGCATGTGTGATACGTAGGAGATGTCAGGGTCTGAACTAGACTAACTACCAGATGATGCTCCCCAGGTGGTTGTGTGAAATTGTCTTTACCTGCCTTGGCCTGAGAGACTGGTTTATGTCTTTAAGTACGGATGGCATGGCTCAACTGAAGAAAGAGGTAAATCTGGAATGATGAATTCATGCTATCTGTGTGTATCTAAGTGATCTCGCACTAGTTAAACTGGTGTTTTAAATCTATTTATTTTATTAACAAATTTACCTTGGTAAAATGACAATAGGAAACCATATTACCAAGGTAGGTTATTATAGTGTTATATACTGTGCATACATACACACACACACACACACACACACACACAGCGTTCCACCCAAAAATTTCAAATGTGCCTTACCTTCTACTATAATCATTTTTTTGTTGTTGTTATGGTTTGTGTCTGGATGTCTTCCCAGAGCCTCATGCAGTTGTGGGGCGGACTTTTAGAGTTTATGATTGTTTCATGGTCCAATGTTAGGATTATTGGAGTGAGTGCTACACCTGCCCTGGGGCGGGTAGTTTGTGTACAATGTAAGGGAGGGAAGGAGACTGCTTGTGCTCTTGCTGCTTTTGCTGTCTTCTGCTGCTTTGACCTGTTGCCCCTGTTTCATACCACCCTGCCTTGGAGCCAGCTGATTATGGACTGAAACCTCCACACACTGTGAGCTAAGTAAACCTTTCCTTCCTTAATTTTGGGTGTTAGGTATTTTGTCTCACCAATGACAGAAAAGTAACCAAGACATTATTCAACTAAAATTCATTAATGAAATCTTTTGTATGTGAAAATACTGAGGATGGAGGCTTACACTACAGAATTAGTAGTGACTATGGAATTGTGTGCTAGGTCCTCAGTATTATGTGTTGGTTAATTCAGCAAAATACTCATGGTCTCTAGGGTCTGCACTACTCAATGTAGATTTGGAAGTCAGAGAAGTGATATTAGCCTTTAAAATTATATAGGAGTAAAATGATGAAAACAAAGAAAATATGCTTAAAACAAGGTATCCAAACTAAGCTAAACAAGCAAAATGAGGATGTCCAGAGGAGTATGGCTCACATAGAGAAACACTGGAAACATAGGTGGTAAAAATGGATAGATCCTCATCGATTCACCAGACATCTGGATGAAGAATTAGTACTATGGTGAAAAGTTATGTTAAGTACAGGGGTATAGCTCAGAGGCATAGTGCCTGCCTGGCAATCTAGAGGTCATGAATTCGATTCCCAGTACAAAAAAAAAGTTATGTTAAGTGCCTGGAGAGATCAATAAAAATTAAAAAATCATACTATAAGCAAGCCCATTATTTCTATTAAGAGCAACTGTAATCCCAACACTTAGGGAGGCAGGAAAATCATCAAGTTTGACTTTTCCCTGAACAACTTGGTGAGTTCTTGTCTCAAAACATTAAAAAAATTTAATTAAAGGCTGAAGATGTACTTTAGAGGCATAGCACCCCTTGGCCTCAGCACTAAAACAGAAAGACAAACAAACACAAAACCAAAACAACAAAATCCACACATGCCTGAAAGTACTGTGAGTAAGAGATGATGGGAACGTTGTATGTTTAACTAGATGAAAACAAGGCAGTTGAATATGGAGAAGGACTAAGAAGGGGAGGTATTTAGGAAACAGAGGGTATCATTGTGTATACTGAGGACACCATTTGGGAAGAAGTCAGATGTCTGACTTGGTCTTGCAGCTGAACCCACGTAACAGCTATGTGACTCACGGAGATAATCTCTAAGTGTTATAAATAACAATACTGTAAGTCAAATAAGGAACATACTATATTTCCCTGAAAATAAGAATGGGTCTTATATTAATTTTTGCTCCAAAAGATGCAATAGGGCTAATTTTTAGGGAATTTCTTATTCTTTCATGTACAACAATCTACATGAATTCATGTACAATAATCAACATTTATTCATTTATTCATGTACAGAAATCTACATATAGTGGATTTTTATAATATATACTCATGTCATCTTCTTCTGGAACATCAGTATAACTTTCCGACTCCCAAATTCTGGCTTTGGATTTTTTGGGACTCCATTTCCTTGTGTAGAACCACCGGCCCCGGTCTCTCATGTCCAGTAGTAAAGCTGCCCTTAAATGAGCACTTCTTGTCCATGTAGCCTGCTCATGTTGCATTGGAAACATGGTTGTCAGTGACTTCATCCCATTGGTTCTTCACTCGAGTCACGCCCTTTTACAGGCAGGGCTTCACTAAGTTTCCGTCAAATCAAGTGTTAGTTGATGACTTACGGGATAAGTGTGGCCAAACAAAGCTGATAACAGTTAAGAATGATGGTCCAAACAAAAGCGACAAAAAAATCGCAGACAGCAAACTCCAGAAAATGTTTCTCTATTGCACAGGAGTGCAGTAAGTACATCCATTTCAACAGAGAACGTATTGAACTACGATGATTCATATCAGACGCAGCCACATCCGTTAGTTATTCGGCATTGTGTCTGTACTCCCATGGTCACTGGGCAATCAGGGTTGCGTTCATCTGTTTGCCTAGGCTTTTACCTGTCATCTAAAGGTGCCCACTTGGGTATTGCAAATGCTTATTTATAGTGTATATTATCTTTTATTTTACATATTAATGTAAGTAATATATTTAATTACATAATTGTATTATTATTTTATAATTCAATATGTCTGTCGTGTGTTGCAAGGGATGTACTAAATGAGTCCATTTGGCTGATGTTCTTACATGGGACTTATATTATGATCACTCTAAAAAAATCATGAGAGGGCTTATTTTCCATGACGTCTCCTTTTTAGGGTAAATATGGTATGTGACCTTTTGAACGGGAGAGAAGCAGGCAATGGACATGGAGAGCTGGGGGTGGAAGAGTGCTGTAGCGTGACCTTGTCCATATTGTCCCTCAGCTTGCAAAACTGAGTAAGTGAGCAACATCAGCATCCCCTTGAACATATGAGGAACAGCAGAGTAGAATCCTAGGACTCAGCCCACAGGAGAAGTTCCCAAATGCTCTCTCCTGTTACTCATGGCATAGAAGGGACTATATATACTTCCTCTGGGCTACATAGGGTTTGGGGCATCAAGGTGAGACAGGGTGGGTTGTTACCATGTCTCCTGGCCAAAGTAAAGATAAATATATCAAAGTTTTATGAGTCACAAGTGCCATGGTAGAGAAGATAACAGTTTGTCTCCTGGGACTGCCTCAGCCAGCATGTCTGAGGGGGCTGATCCATCAAAATGGAAGGGAAAGGAATTATAAAACATACAAAGTGATAGAAATAATTGATCACAGAAGGTAATTTTATTGTACAGAAACATGGAATGCAGTATAAACACATTGAGACTAAAAGAGTTTGGGATTTTCCTCCTTTCACCTATCTTCTGTGCATAGCTTATGATGTTACCAGTTGTTCTGTGTTTTTCTTCTCTTTGAGTTCTAGAAAATTGGGATTGGCTTCACTCAGAAGCCCCCAATCCTTCAGTTACTGCCCAGTTAGAAGAGGAGAGGAATATTGAAGGACTCAATGGCTTCCTAAAGAAAAAAAACAAGGCATGAGAGATGATCTTCACACAGGATGAGGGAAAAAAGAATTGAAAGAGAGAAATTTCCTAAGTAATTTTAACACTGTACAATAGTTTTCAGAGCCTAAATCAAGATGGTTTCAGTTTTAGGAACATTTCCCTGTCCCACTTAAGTAATCTTGCAGTCATCTCTAGAAAGACGAACTTATTTGGAAATGCAGTAGCAACACCACTGAGGTTTTTGATGGTCTATCGAATCGCACAGAAGGAAAGGGAGAACAGTTCTACCAGATGTGGCAGATCCAGGCCAGTGATCACCTTTCAGAGAAGCATTTCTGTAGAAGATCTTTCAGAAGACACATTATAAGGGCTTAAGTAAGAAATTAATGAGAAAAGAAGGGAAAAAACAGTTGAAGATCAAGTAATGTATCCACCAAAACTGGTCAGTAAGAGGGGAGAGGTTGGAAAGTTTAACCTCCATAAAATGAAAGCTAAAAACATAAGATAAACTGCCTGAACATACTGTAAGGGCGGAGAAAATTAGCTCATGAATGCTGTTAAGTTTGAACTTCAGATATCTCTAACAAATAGAGGCTTTCATGCAGAGTTGTGTCATTAGTATTGCAGAAAAAAATGTTCAACTAATAGTTATAATCTATTCATAAGCATGAAACAAATCATGTTTGGGTATAATTAGCAAGAGAACATCAATACAAGAGAAAAATATTTTTAATCTAATATAAATGTAATAAATCATGTATTAGGTGTAATTACTCAAAAAACACTTGGATCACAGAAAGTGATGCAACAGCATGCTTCTATTTAATATACCTACTGGGTTAAATGAAAACATGATGCTTGTGATAAGTTTTATTGTCTATTTGTTATGCCAGTATATTGAACTAAGAATGAGAATACCATGATATATTAAAGAGCTGCTAGTTGCCCTGAAGAGGTACAAGAATAGCTACAATGCCCTGGCTTTACATTAAGTTTTGCATCATGATATTGATTTAAGTTAAATCTGTTTCTCCTCTAATGGGAACTCTTGTTTTCTGCTTTGTTTCTGCTGCTATGAAAAGTGTCAATGTTAGCCATTTAAATCTTGGGTAGAATTGGATCCTTAGACTGGTCTCTATTGAATTTTGTCAGTTTTTTGTCGTTTGATTTAATTTCATCATTTTCTTTCTACAGATGCTTATTTCCGTATCTTTTGCATTACCTCTGAAGTCTTGAATTAGTCTTCTGTCTTGACTTTATTCATTCTCCTTCTTTCTTACTCAAATGCCTAATTAGTCTTTTTAAAGCACATCTTTAATCATTTTACTCCCTTTTTCAAAAATCATTAGCACCTCTGAATTTCCTCTCTGCTTGCCTTTATTTTGGTGTTATTTTGTCTTCCAGTAGATGGAAACTATTTGGTTACTCTTCTAAGGAAAATGTATATCTCCTACTAATGCATAAATAATTTAACCTGATATACTTTTAGCTTATTTATGTGTAAAATTAAACATATCACATTACTCTTTTAGACCAAATTCTGTTCTAAGTCTCAGTGATATGAAAACAGATGCATGTTATGGTTTGCAAGAAAAACGTCCCCCGGCTGTGTGCAGAATGAACTCGTTGGTGGGTTTGTAGCTGACTGTGCTGCTGGAAGATGGAGATTGGCTGGAAGAAGTAGATCACAGAGATGCACCAATGCAAACACACTCAGCCACCAGCCCTTTCTTTTCTCCTCAGTTCTTCCTTGTGCACTCAGCTTCCTAATTGCCACAAAGAAAGTGACCTTCCCCATCTGTGCCTTTTAACCATGAGAGGTCTGCCTTGGAGCCAGCCGACCATGGTCTGACCTGAAACTTCTGAAACCATGAATCAAAGTGCGATATTTTTTTACTAGCCAAAAAAAGCAAATATAATATGCAACTGGGGCAAAGGGAAAATGTACATGCCATTTGCCCGTGAATAGTCCACCAGTTTGAGTTGGCCTGCAGATGAGAAAACCATTGATTCCAATTTGGAATTTAAAAGAATTTGAGAGCAAAGAGAGATGAGTTAATGTTTTAGAAAATTTTAAAGGGTAGGTTGCATGTTAAGTGGAGTTGAATACTGAATCAGAGATGTCCCAAGCAAATAAGCAAAGCTGAAGAAAACCGACAAAATAATTATAATAAGTCCCTGACTTATGTTCTACTCAAGGATAATGTTAATAAGTCAGATTTGTTTGTAAGTCTGACAAAGTGAGTCTTTAACACAAATGTACATTGTAAAGTATAAAAAACTAAACACACACACACACAAGTACAATAAGTCCCTGACAGTACTGTAGTACTTACTGTACAGTGTCCCACTATACAGTAGACACACAGCAGTGCAATGCTGATGATGTCTGAGAGATGCATGAACTACTTCTGTGATTTGTTTGGATCTACAAATGTTTGAAATGCGAGGTGCCTTCATATCTGTGAAAGTTCACAACTCGAATATTCATAAGTCAGTGACTTACTGTAGTTCAATAATGTTAGTGCCTGAAAAATCACCTGGAATAGTGAGCTGATATTAAGTTATGAAATATTCTAAACAGGAAAGCTGCATGATAAAGTATACTATGGGCAGCACCAGTTTGGAAGCGATGTTCACCATGGATTTGAGTTGAATGATCTAAAGCAATGTGACCTAGTAGAGGAGTACCATAGCAATATACATCAGGCATAATGTAGGTCTGGACAAGGAAAAGCAGCATGGATGGAGTTCAGAAGACAAATGTAAGGGATAACAGTGCTTTTTCATTAATACACTTTATATTTTAGAGTATTTAGGGGTTTGCGATAAAATTAAGCACTAAGTACTGAGTTTCATGTCCCACACCCTGGTTCCTTGTTATTAACAACTTGAGTTAGTGCACTACACTTGCTAAAATTGATGGATCAAAGTTGATACTTATTAACCATATCTGATTAATCCTGAAAATTATGATTATTTTGTTTTATGAGATAAAGAACAACAGAAACTGTCCATTGTAATGTGTCTATTGTGATATCTGATGCAGAATATTGCCTTTGCACTAAATATCCACTGAATTCCACCTAATCATCCTTCCCTTCCTCTCCACCGATGAAGTATACTATGAGTATACTATGTGTTTGAGTGCCTCTCAAACCCCAAGTAAAACACTGATATTTTTACTGTTTCTAATTTTGACTTTTCTAGAATGTCATATAGTTGGAATCATATATAGCATATAACTTTTTCAGCTTGCCTTCTTTCTCTTGCTAAATCTTAAATCTAAAATTTAAGATTTTTTCCCATGACTTTGCATGTCTTGGTATCTCCCTTCTTTTGATGTCAAATAATATTCTTTAATTTGAGTAAACCACAGTTTATCAATTCACCTATTAAAGGACATCTTGGTTCATTGCATGTTTTGGCCATTATGAAGAAAGCTGATGGAAACACTCGTATGGAAGTTTTGTGGGGGTGTATACATTTAAAATTCATTTGGGCAAATACTAGGGAACTCAAGATTGCTGTACCATTTGTTAAGGGTGTATTTAGCTTGATAAAATCATCATACTTAAAGTGATGAGATCATTTTGCATTTCTACCAGAAATGACTGAGCTCCTGCTGCTCTGGAACCTCACCAGCATTTGTTGTGTGTTCTTGGATTTAGCCATTCTAATAGGTGCATAGCAGTGTCTTATTTTTCACTCTGAAAAGTCCCTAAGGACAGATGATGTTGAATATCTTTTTATACGTTTATTTTCATATAGATATCTTCTTTAGTGAATTTTCTGTTCAAAGGTTTGCTCACTTTTTGTTTAGGTTATTTATTTTCTTCTCATTGAGTTTTTTAAGAGTTATTAGTATATTTTGGACAAAAATTGCAAGCTTTTCTCATAGTTTGTTGCTTGTCCTTTTATTCTCTTAAGAGTTTCTTACTTAGAGTAGAGATTTTTAGTTTTAAAGCAATCCAACTTATCAATTTTATCCTTTTTATAGACTGTGGTTTTGGTGTTGTATATAAAAAGTCATTGCCAGTACATCAACAGGAATGCCACCAAAGCGTACAGTTAAAATTGGTTAAAAGCCTACATTTTATGACTATGGACACAAAAACTCTTTGACAAATTGTCCATAACCTATGTTTTCTTCCATGTTACTATTATAGTTTTTGAATTTTAAATCTGGGTCTAGGATCTCTCTTGAATTAACTTTTGTGGAAGGTATGATGTCAGTTGTTTTTTGAGTTTTGTTGTTGTTGTTTGGGTTTATTTTTTGCCTGTCCACTTATTCCTGTAGCATTTCTTGAAAAGAATATCCTTTATCTACTAAATTGTCTTTTTTTCTTTGTCAAATATCTGTTGACTATTTTTCTGTGAGTCTATATCTGAGCTATTTTGTTCAATTGATTTATTTTTTTTTACATTTCTCAATACCACACTGTTTGGATTAAGTAGCTTTAGAGTGAGTCTTAAGCTTGGTTTTTATCCATACTCCAATTTTGTTCTTTCTCTTCAAGTTCATATTTGCTGTTGTAGATGTTTTGCCTTTTGTTACAAAGTTTAGAACAAAGCTATCAATATATACCAAATAACTCGCTGGGATTTTATTGGTCTTGTCGTCTTTACAGATCATGGAAGGAAGAGCTGATATTTTAATAATACTGAATTTTCCTAAATTCACTGTCAAGAGTAAAGGCAGAAGATTTAGGCATTTGTTGTATGTCTTCTTATTGGAACAGCCAGATTCATCTTGTCTTTCACTTGAGCAAAAACTACACATTTTAAAAAGATGGCGATAAATTAGGTATTGGATATTTTGGAATTTGAATTGCCTTATGACAGCCAGGTAAATCAAATCACCATGAAATTGAATAATGAAATACAAGATATAGGGGCATGGGCTTGATATACAAATTTGAAAATCTTCAACGTATACAGAATAAAATCCTTGTGTATGCATGAATTGCTTTGGGAAAACATAGATGTGGAGAGGAATGATGTGAGATGATATTAGAAAACATAAAACTTTAAGGGTGAATATAAGAAAAGCTTCTCGGGACCAAACTACAATGAAAATATCAGAAGTGAAATGAAATTTTAAAAATCCACAACAGAAGAAGTAGTAAAACCTTAAGTGAAAATAATTTCAATAAACTTTATCAGTGTGCTAACAGGGTAAGTAGTGCAAATATAAGAGCAAGCCAGATTTCATGGGCATGAGTTAATGGAGACTCAAATGTGGGTAACTCCTGTCAAAATAAAGATGCCTGAAAGAGGTATAAATTCGTAAAGTGAAGGGATGAAAGACTAAGAGTGGTGTTTTGAAATCAGTCCCATCATTGTTATCACTGTCACCATCGTGTCACCATCATCATTATGTAGCTGGGTAAAGCAGAGCATATTTATGCTCTATGGGCAAAGGGCTAGATCAAGATGGAATGTGAGATACAGGAGAAACACTTACTGAAGGAATGGAAAGGAATTTGCTTCCAAGCATAGATGCAGGGATTTATTTAGAATTAGACAAAAGGTAGTTCCCTCTTTTCTATGTTATGAAAAAATAGAACAAAAATTCATACTCAGAGAACAACAGTAGTTATTACACTGTGTATTGTTATCTTTAAAGTAGTTACTCAGAGTATAAGTCATACAAAGATACTTACAAACTTTCCTCTAAAGCAATTACTAAATTGACAAAGAAGTAGAAGAATAAGATCAACTTTGTTATGACTCTAGTTTAAAAATAGATATGTTATTAGGATTCAGTCATCATTTGACTAAAGTTAATCAAATATTTCTCTTCTCATCCTGAATATTCAACAAACTAGTAAATTAACTTACTTCCAGTATACTTTATTTCAAAATTTAGCATTGATTTATTGAAGAAAAGCTTTGGAAAGTATCATTTCATTCTTCCTAAAACCGTGGAAAACATTCAGATAAAACTGAACTGTGATTCAAGGAAGCAACTCATCCGGTTTTTTCTCCTTTCCAATACTGAAGCCAGTGGAGATCTCTCGGATGTTGCAGCAGATTTATGTTTTCCAGCAAAGTCCCTATAGATCTCTCACATGGATGGATTGGATGAAGCATAAAATGTGGATGTGAGTATGCTCACTGAATAAAATGAGGTCATCTGGTTTCAAAGTTACTTGCTGATATTGAGTTTACTCTGTTTGCGGTTAGTCAGGATCCAGTCATAAGGAATTTAATACAGGGAATTAATTCTACAGATATAATAAAGCCCTCCCCCCCAAAAAAGACAGAGCCCCTCCCATATGTTAACTGTATGAATGAACAATCATTGTTCAAGCAGCAAAAAGAGTAGTACAGTATGAGGTCACCAGTGCTTAGAACCAAGGAAGACTTCCTGGACCAGGGCTGCAACCAGGAAGAATTAGTCCAAGGAATGCTTGGGAACTTCCAAAGTTCTGGACACTGGTGTTTCTGCCAGGGAAAGGCTTACCACAGCTGCATAAAGTGCGCTAAGCTTTGATTTTTTCCAGGTTTACAGTGAATAGCAGGAGACTTGTTCCCGGTCTTCTTGCCTGTCTCTTTTCTTAGAGTGCTTCTAATGGAAGGAACTTCAAACCAGTTGGCAAAGTAATCTGGAAAATGCAATTCTCAGGACTCTACCTGCCTTAAAATGCAGAGTAGAGCGTGTGTGAGGTTGTAAAAGGAACGGAGGGCAAATAAATCTATGCTGGGCACAATTAGTTCTCCGCTAGAGAGACACTTTTTGACAAGATTCCAAATTGGAAGAAGGCTTTACATGAAAATTGTCACTCCTGCCATCAATTCAACAATAGTGAGACAGTCAAAATATCCTAAACATCGACAAGAAGACCTAATGTTTAATGCCAGCTCTGTTTCTGCAGAAAGGTAAGAACTTGATCTGCCATTGTATCCTCTCAGGGAAATTCAGAACTTGGCACTGCGCATGCTCAATGTTTGACACATTTTCACATCGCAAGGAGATGCGCTGTATTAATGTAAGACAGAAGGGAGACCACATCTGTACTTTACATTGAGGGAGACAGGTTAAAGCGGCAGCAGACAAGAGCAAGACGTCCTGATCCCAGATACATTTTCAAGTCGATACAGTTTAGGAAGGATTACATATGGAGGCCAATGATCCGATAATTGATTGCTTTAAAAACATAATTCTGTAACTTACAGTGAGTCTGTGAACTTTATGTGTATCCTCCGCTTTGAAGACTGCTCTTGGAGCTGACTCTAAAAAATGTGCAAAGGAGGTAGAATTCACAGTGTAATAAAGCACACAGGAAGAGAAAAATGGAAGGAACGTGATTTGCTGTAGCAGTTTACGTTTGTTTTGAATTCTCCTTCATTTATACCATATATTTGCACCCTGGGCTCAGATCTAAAAATGAGAAGTGGTTTAGGCTTCGTTCTAATCTCAGTTCTTTATAATTCACTAGTATCAATTTATTAATAACAACAAAGCCAACATTAATTTGAGATTTAAGACAAGTATTAATCCCTTTGCCCTAAGGTTTATTTTCTCATTTCTTAAAGTTAAAATGCCATGTACTGAATGACTAAAAGATCCAGTCACTAGTGAACATTTAATATCTTAAAAAATTATTTTCTTCACTTCTATTTTATGGGCAGAAAGGAAATATTTATTTTTCACAGCTTTCCAAATAGCACCATTTAAACTGGCTTTCCAAATGGCACCATTCTGCCCATAAGATAAAATATCTACACAATATACTTGAGGAAATAAATTACTTTGTAGATATAAAATTGCTTTAAACTACAACTAAAATATTTTAATAACACAATGGACAAGAAAGTAGGAGTTAAACGATCTGAAAAACACAATCTTGAAATTTTTTGTTAGGTTTATTTTATTAAGCTTATATACTGAAATGCAACATATACACAGACGTGCACAAATAATAAACATACAGAAATTTTTACTATGATGACAGATTAATTATTAAACTGATAAGAACAGATATCATACTTTATCTTAGCCAAAAGCCTGAGAAGCAATTGATTAATTTCAAAAATCTATCTAACTCTAGTGAGAAAATTCTTAAGAAAAGCAAAACTAAACTCTTTTCTGGAAATGTATTCATTCTCTTTCACTTAATTTCTGCACATGAGGTACACAATTACAACTATATGTAGTTCTGGAATAAAATAGTAAACTCCCATACTTGAAAATATTGCCACTTTCCCCTGCTTTTTGACCATATTAACTATGAACAATGATGCATTCTTGTTGTGACAAAACTTTCTTTAGGTATGTTTTTTCTTCTCTTTAATTCATCCTTTATTGTAGGAAATAATATAGAATGTCTGAAAGGTATCTAAGCAGCCAGAGTTCTGATTGTCTTAACTCTAATGAATTCAAGAGTATCAGTACATATTAGAATACTTCTGCTATTTTTTCCTAAACTTCCTTATAACTCTGATTGGAAAAGCATAGAAACTGCATTAAGAAATTGTGCATTTAAAAATAATGATGAAGCTCTGTGAGAACTGTGCCATGTGCACAATAAGAGATAGTAATTCTCTGTAGCTTTGCTTATTGAAACTATGTTCAAATGTCTAAGAAAGGATCAAATGTCTGGTTGATTGCAGTCAACATTTTTAGTGCACATTAAAATGCCACATATAATATTTTTATTGGAAACAGAATGAAAAGATCATACTTCCTCACTGAAATACTTGTATTATCTATGGTTCAAAAGATACATGATTTATGAGAGACATAGTATCAAAAATCTTGGATTATCATCTTAATTTAAAGACTTAGGAGATACAAGTCCACTTTATTATTACTGAGTGTTTCATATCTCCTGCTCCCAGTGAAAAGACCTCTGAAGTGTGTCTCATTTTTCTACTTTGCCCTTGGAATATTACACAGTACTTTGAGTCTTTGTGATCCTTACAAGTGATTACCTACAACTATTGCTTGCACATTGCTGACAAATAATAAAAGAACTTGAATTTAAATTCTATTTTAATTATTCACATGTCAAGTATTATTTCTTGACAAAGTATGTCTCACAAATTACAATCATTAATAGGGTAGAAGCTTCATTTTCATGAATGGTAGTGGCATAAAACTATAGCTTTCATTTTTAATTTATTTATAAGTGTATTCCTTTATATTTTACTTTTCTAACAACAAAATTTGGGGGTAAAAATTGGTAGTTTCTTTTTCTTAACCAGGCTTCTAAATGGACTTGATACTGTTAGATCACTGTGTACAGGAGAACACAGAATATATATATGGTGGACAATGGTCTCAAAAACAACAGAACTATAAGTCTGGAAAATATAAGTATTATCCCAAGTGGAAAAAACTTTCAGATGTGATTTTGTTAAGGAGACTAAGCAGTAGGTACCATGATTATCAAGATGGACCTGTATATATAGGTAAGGGCCAGGAGCAGATGGATCTGAGAGGGATGTGAAGGGCCTTGAAAATTTAAGTGACGTTCCATAATCAAGGAATTCTAGAGTTTATCAGGAGCCAGAAGGGGCAAGGGACAGATTACTCACAAGGGCCTCAGAAGGAGTGTGGTCCAGTGATAGTGACTTCATTCTTCTAACCTTTCACAGTGAGATTAAATAAGCTGATTTTTAAAAATCATCATAAATTTGTGTCAGAACAGATATAGGAATCTATGCATGCCATTATATCCTTTGTGCATAGAAAATACTATCCTATTTCATAGCAACTCAGCTGTGTTAGGCCAATATAATTCTCAAGTTTGTCTCAAATAGAATATTGCCCAGATATGAATAATGTCTAAGTGTTTTAAAGGAAAGCTGCATTCTTTATTGTTATACTTCTTCAGTGTAACTGAGTAATGACGTGGTTGTACATTTGAATGACTTTCCCCTGTCACAGTGCAGAGACATTTCCCAGTATGAGACTCAGTTGTGTAAGCCCAAGTAGTATGCTCAATGCAGTGAAATCTAAAAGGAATTAAATTGTTCTGGTTTCCAGCCATAATGTGGGTGCTGTTTTGACTGAGTTGTAGGTACATTAAAGTTAGGGGTTTTTTTGGCATTGAGAACATTTCTTTTTCAAATTCTTAACTCACAATGTCTGCTGAAAAATAAGCTTGGAAGCTTATAATCACGATGCTTTCTTTCACGGTTTGCACATAAATGGAAAAATCATACTATAAAATTTTAAACATTGTAGAAAAACTTTTAGAGTTTGAGTCTTATGAACATTTTCTCAAGCTTAGTCAAGAGTACTTTATCTTCTTTTCAACTATCAATACAATATAACAGAAAAATGTTCCATTGGTCAGCAGATCTGTGATTATCCTGCAGTCTTCATATGCAATAAGAAAAATTTCTTTGTGCCTGGAAGACAGTCTCTCTGCATTCGAGAACAGCAAAATACCATGAAATAATAATTAATTTTATATCAAAAAGGAACGGAATGAACATTATTTCACATATCCATGAAAATTAAATCAATGGTAGATTTTTTTAAGATTTATAAGTTTGGGCAGCCCACTTGCAGGACCCCCTTCATTCCTTCTTAGACAGAAGCTTCCTTTCTCTCAATAAACTCCTCCTACTCCAAAAGAAATTGATAAGTTTTTTTACTACTAACACTTACTAAACACTTATTCTTACAGTTACTATGTGAACAAAGTGTATATTCCAATTTTTCAGTTATAACAACTAAGTCTCAGAACAGTTACATAGCTCCTCCCTGGAATAATAAATAAGGATTGAGAAACACATTTTCCTAGCCTCTTCTGTATTCACTCAGAATGACTCTAAGTAATATAGTCATTTCATTAATTAGTAGGATAATCTCAATAGATTTTAGGCCACTTACAGTATATGTGTAGAGAAAATACATTTTAAAATACCTGCACTTCTTATAAATCATCTTCCATCAGAAATCATAGAGAGGCTGTCATTTGGCATTCAGTGAAATGGTGTCCAGCATTGATTAAATAAAAACAAAGTATTACCTCCTGAGTTTCATAATACAGTGTAGCGAGTTTTCCATGAGAAAAAAAAAATAATAAAGCTAGGAGTGCCCTAGCACTCATACTTTCAGTATTATTCAATTAAGTTCTCTTGATCCTCACCCTGGAAATTTCACTGCAAAGCTACTAATGAGATATCTGATTCTTCTTTATATTACAATTTGAGTAAATGTGAGCAACCTTAAAATTTTATCTTGGGGAAGTGATAAAACTTCAGTTCTTCACAGAGATCTACAAATTTGTACCTTTTTGCTTCTGAAGAACATTCCTCATTTATTACTTTAGATTTCCCTACAGAAAGTGGACTAAGAGATTAGAGGAGGTCAGTGATCATGGAGATGATGGTGACAGTTGCTGATGTCAAACCCAGTCCAATGGTAGATAATTCTATGAGTCAGGCTCGGGCCCCTATCAGTCACATTTTTAGCATATATAATTGTTTTAGTTCTATTAGCAAGTTGTATCAGTTAATTAGATGTCTTTAGTCTGAGTTGAACAAAAGTATTAAAGACTATGGCATTTTGAGTGCTTATTATGTTTGAGGCACTGGTCTAGACCCTTGGCATAGATAATGTTCACGGCTGCCTCCGACTTCAGTGCTACTTAAGGAGAGTGTTTCTCTTTGCTTCACACTAGAATTGTCTAGAGACTCTGCATATTATCGATGCCTGGCCTGAGGCCTACTTTACACAAACCGTGCCAGAATCGGATGAGGTTTGGGATGGTCATCAGTATTTTTAAAAATTAAACTAAAGAATGAAGCCAGGCAATTGAAGAATCATCAGCTTCAAGGTTGAAATATTATTCTGTATTTATTATCTCTATTTGGTTGGTTTATAAAACTCAAGAGTCCTTTCTTCACTAAAGTATGCTTACCTTGTGAAGTACAAAGTACTGAAATATTAATTTGCTTTGCTTCATCCATTCTTCCTCATAGCCAAAATAAATCAATAGTCATAAAATTACTCACCCAAAAGACTTTCACCTCTGACTCTGATATGCTTTAGATTGTCTTCTTTGTAGATGATTTACTATTTCCTCTTCAAGCCAAACACACGTATCTGGTCTGGGGAATTGCAGTGAAATGAATCTGAAATTACAACGGGGAACAGCTTCTAGCTGTGCCTGGCCACTTCACCCAAAACAGTTTAATTACTCAGACAGGGTCAATCAGCCTTATTGGACAGTCTTGGCATGGAAAATTACTAAGACAAAAACATCAATTAAAATTATATTATTTAAAATACCAGTCTTTATTGATATTCTCTATTTCTTTGTCCTATTTATCCAGCATACTCATATTGCTGGCAAAGTTTATTCACAAGAGGGTTATTTATTTTAACTTGCCAAGCATCTTCTACCTAACAGAATGGAAAAGTATGCATAGAGGGTTACCAGAAAAATACAAATAATAACCTTTGTAAGGAAGAGAAGGGGATGACACTGTGCCAGCTAGAGCCTTTTCTAAACTTTGGAAAACAAAAATTTAAAAAGAAAGTGTCATACTCAGAGATGGAGGGGTGGGGGGGAAAATGTGGAGAAGAGGAAATAAAAGAATTAAGGTGTGTCACATGTATGTACCTACTACTGAAACAGTGAAATCATGCACTTCAAACACGCACTGAGGGAAAAAAAAATTAAAGTCACAGTATCATACAGCTACTTTACTCCTCAGAATAATCCAATGAGCTGAGTTTTATTTTTAAAATTTCATTTGTATGCGTAGTACAAAACATTTTTAGCAACACTTCCAACATTTTGCAAAAGGCAATAATAATAGCAATCATCGATATTTAAAAGTGCTCTTTTTAGAAGAAGATATTGGAGTATGTTAGTGATGAACATATTAAGACATATCTTGGGAAGCAATATTAACTGTTTCGATTTTAAATATGAGCCCAATTTATGCAACACCTACTGTCCAAGACACTTTGTGTGTATAATTGGCCTTAATCATCACAAAATACTCTTATTATTTACCATTTCCTAAAAAGAGGTCAAGAAACTTGCCTGAGAGCTTGCGAAGCCAAAATGTGAGTCCATAGCTCATTTTCTATCTGATATGGCCAAGCACTTCAAGGCTTTATGGCCAATCAGCAAAGAGCTGATTTGTGTGTGGCTAAGTCAGTTATTTGCTATTTTGGTTAAGATCAGGAGGCACTGTGGTTTTATGTTGGGTAGGAGTTGTGTATAAGACCAAAGCAAATTCTTAGAAATTTGCCTGGGGAAAATCATATGCTATTGAAGATGGTAAAGATATTTTCCTTATGACAGTGTACCTAGCATAGTTGACAACTCATTTTTAATATTCCCCTCTAAATTAGAAAATTATTTTCAGTAATAGTCATGGAGGGAATTAAATGATAGTAATGGCCAGAAAAATAATATAAACAGTCAAAATTTTAATTTTTGTATAGTTTGCCAGAAAAAAGTTGTGAAATAGATGTTATAGTACAAAAATAAAATAATATATTAATATTTTCAAATTATGTTATTGTATTTTAAAAGTATGAAAAAATCTAAACATTCGATCATTAGAGTTAATGGATAGAACATTATTATAATTTTTTTCTATCCTTATCCTCTGACAATTCTTAGGTTTTAATACATGCATGAAACAAATAATTATATAGAAGTTTAGAATAAGTCCATTTTTTAACTTTTATAATAATTGTTCTATTCATATCTATTTCTAATGTATCATTAAATTCAGAGTTAAGTTAAATACAGAGACATGAATTGCATAAAAATAAACTCATGATTCCAAACTCTTACGAACTTACTCTCAAAAAATTTGCATTTAGTTGGATCTGTGCCTGTTGGTTGTCAGCTGTATAATTAGGCATTATCTGAATAGTTTCCATATATAATACAACATTTACTAGTAAACAGTAAAAAGTTTTAATTTAAAATGTATGTGTAGTTAAATGTTTATACATGTATATATGTAAATCACTTATATATTAAGTCATATGTATGTTAATATATATTAATCATTATTCATCTAATTTAAACTCAACAGTTACAATAACAGTTCTTTAAAACTGTATTATCTAATATGACAGTCATAGGTCACATGAATCTACCTATATGACATTTACACTAACTCCCCATATAAAGGAGTTCTTTTCTTAGACAATACTCGTAAGTCAGGTTCTTTTTTAAGTTGGGTTTGTTTATAAGTCTGACAAAGTGCTTCTTACACAGCTTTGATACAAATATATAATGTAAAGCATAGTACCAAGTACATAAAACCAAGTACACACACAAACACAGCAGGTCCCCAACTGTACTGTACTACTGTACAATATCGCACTGTACACTAAGCACACAGTAGCAGAACTGTGACAACATCTAGAAGACACAAGAGCTGCTTCTGTCATTTTTTCCCATCTAAGAATGTCTGTAATGTGAGGTCCTTTTGTAACTGTGACAGTTCACTACTAGAATGTTCATAAGTTGGGAGCTTACTGTTAGTTTGTTAAAACAGAAAATGTCAAGTCGTCAGTCTCACTAGCCACGTCTGATGCGCTGAAAAGCCAGACGTGGCTACTGGAAGTGGCAGATGTAGAACATTTCCAGCATCTTGGGAAGTCTGTCAGACAGAACTGATTTTGAACTTTGATTAGCCAAAGCTTTTCTTGATGAGAAATGCTTTATTACAAGTGTTTAGAATTGTCAGTACAAGGGGATGATAAACAACAGAATACTTTTTGGTAGATTTTACTATTCCATGAAGAATCTATACAGACAGTGCACACGTGCTGCTTTCCCTGGGGTCTGTCCTTCCCACTGCCCTGCCTGGATGGTTTGCTACCATCCAGCTATTCATGAATGTTTCAATGACTTCTGCTCAAATTCTAGCAGACAGTAGTGCCTTTCCCCCTTAATCAGGCCTAATTCATGGCACACTGAGTATGGTTTGAATACTAAGTTTTCCTATGTTCTCAGACAACACAATCTGTCAAGCATTCATCTTTCCTCTGTTTACTGGCAGTTTACCATGAATCAAAGAAAGCTGTGTTCCCCTGATTAAAAAAAAATTCTTGTTCTTGTCCCTTGACTTCGTTTTATTTCACAAGACAATTTGAACCATTTTTACAACCACATCTCATGGAATAGTATTTCCTCATTGTGTTTGTTTCTTAATCATTCTTAACCCCATTGAAATCTGATTGCTCCAGAAGTGTTCAGGTTATAGCCTCTTTAATGTCTACAGGAAGTCATCCCTGACCTGATCCTGGGCTCCCATAGCATCCTTCCTATCCCTTCCAGGGTACCAAAGATGGAATGTCTTCTCTCTTACACACAGGAGAATGTAAGCTCCTGGAGGATATAACTAATGTCTTTTTCATTCCTGACCCTCCAGAACCAGGCTCAGTTTATGCCAATAGTGGTCACTAAGTAAACATTTGCAGAAATGGGAAAGGAACAAAGAGAAGGAGTTTCAATATCATTTTGAATATCTTAGTTGTGAATTAGGATGGGGCAAGATGACAAGCAATGAAAGTGAAGTACACAAAAGTATGATATGTGCTCAGGACTGGAGTACTCAAGAACACACATATGGTGAGCAAGTTACTTTGCATATGTCAAACCCCCCAGTGCTGGTGAATAACAGATGTGTTTATGATGTATTATTGCAACAGCAAGCAGAAACACTGAAACAACACCCAAGATTTGGAGCAGGTTTACTTATGTTGACAGCACTGATGGGATCATTCCCAGAATACCATACCCCTATCTCTGGTGGTCTGGGGGTTTTATAAGATTGCACAATGGAGGTACAAAGGCAAAACAGAACAGCCTGGCAGTTCTTCTGATTAGCTAGCAGGGTGAGATCACTGGTTACAAGGGTAGATTAGTGATCATCAGTTTATGAAGCTTGGTGCAATAGCACAATCAGGCATCCTGTATGTTTGGTTAAGCTCTCATGGTTACAGGGGTCAAGAAAGTGATTACAAAACCATGCAGCAGTTACATAGCTAGGCAATTTCAAAAGAGCAAAGTTTTTAAAAGAACAATTTCTTTTGTGCAGTTTTCCCCTTTAATTATAAATCACTGTTTTGAATCTATTCAATTTAACATAAAATATATAATAAAGGGCTTGCTTTATGCTAAGCACTGTGTTAGAAAGTGAGCATACTAGGATGAGTAAGACATTGTACTTGTCCTTAAGAGGTGAATGTACACCAGGCACAGGGGACATATGTGTCAGCCCAGATCTAGAGAACATTAAGGCAGGAGGATTACAAGTTCAAATCTTGTCTAGGCAACTTAGTGAAACCTAGTCTCAAATGAAAAAATAAATAAAGGGATCTCAGGCTGTATCCTAGTGGTAGAGAGACATCAGGTTCAATTCCCAGTATCTGCAAAAGAGTTAGATTGATAGATGATAGATAAATAGATAGATAGATAGATAGATGATAAATAGATAGATCTAAAGAGCTGTTAAGAGCAAGAAAAAAAATTTTAAACAATTATGAGAATGGTAGCTAATATTTTCATAATAGTCATTTTCTTCCAGTTCTAAATTGTGATATTTTACCTTCTACTGATGAGGAAACTGAGGCACAGGAGTATGAGTGAATTGCCAAAAGTTACAGGATGCAAATAGCAATTAATGGAGTCAGAATTAAGTACATTAGTCTGGCAATTTGGGATAATTTTAAGGATTCATAAAATTCCAAGTAATATTTTCATGTAAGGCTTTCATTTTAACAAAGAAGTGTAATGTAATAAGAGAGACAGTTCAGGCAAGCACTGGGGCTTTTGAGACACACCAAATGCAGAGTCACTCAGGTCCTTACTCATACAAAATAAGTTTTGCCTCCAGAGTAAAGCTCTAAGAATCACAACAAATCATAATTTAAGGTGAGCTCGAGGTGGAAGTTACCAGCAAGATATGATGCAGCCCTTTAGTCAAGTCAGGCTGAAGATTATTCAGGGTGTAATGAATCAGTAAACAAATGGTTCTAAGAGTAGTTAAGGAACCTTGGACTTTTAAAAGAGCATTGTCCTAAGTTCCCCCTTTCATATCCTGAAACAGCATCAGTCAGGCACCCAGGTAGCTCTGCAAATAGGGTGATGGTTTCCTTGTCCAGTTGTAAATTGATCATATTCTACTCAAAAGAATGCTCATGGTGACTGGACAAGGGCGGAAGCTGTTGGAAGAAAGTACAGGGGGGAGTGTACTGATGTTCCTTGGGTGAAAGCATGGATTAAATACTGCTCTGCCTAGGAAAGGCCTGGGCCTAAACATCAATTACAGAACAGCAATAGTGCTCATGAAGGGCTTACTGTAAGCCAGTTGCTGTGTTAAGTGGTTCATGTATATAGCCTTCATTCTATGAAATCATAGTTAGCCTCATTTATAAAGGAAGAAACCGAGGCTTAGTGAGGAAAGCAGCACATCAAAACTTGAAGAGAAAATAATGATGTTCTACCATCCTGCCTCAAAAGTATGCATTAATTTTACAGTCTGGTTTATCGGCAGATTTGGAAGCACTAGACTGCTTGCAGACGAAAGCCAACAGAGGTGTGTGGCTTTACTTGGGCCAGTGCACCAAAGGAGCTGACTGGTGGTGCTAATACACTGCTTTGTTCCCAGTCCGATAACTTCAAAGTCCTCGGATACACTTGGTCTCTTTGAAGGACTTTTCTGCTTTCTGTGTATCTGGCCAGGACTAAGAGGGTAGCATTGTGATTTTTATTCCTGCCATGACCACTAATGTATGACATCACAATTGACCTTCACTGTCCTCAAGGAGACAAATTTAGAGAGAATGCTTTTTATTTTTTCCAGCTGTACTTAGTTTTTGGTGTGTGAATATGACAGATGTCAGGGAAACTTCTTGGCATTTTTTCTTAATCTCTTAAATGTAAAGGGTGTATGACAGCAGGCTTGATTCTGGTGATGAGCTGGCTGTCGCATCTGTGAGTAGCACCACAGAGAGCTAAAAACATTTTTAGAACTCGAGGGTATATGGCTAAAAAACAAGAATTACTGTAAGCTTAAGTAGTCAATCTCCTAAAGCAGTTTTGTGAGGAAACTCCACTGTATGCCACAGATATGCAAACATGTAGGTATATATTATACGTATGTGAACAATTAACTTGTCAGAAATGGAAATTATCGAAATAAACTTTCCCTGAACTGACTTTAAATTTCTTACTTTTGTTACCTTCCTTAATCTTAAAGCTGATATAGACCAACTTTTGCTAAGAAAAATCTCTACATTTTCATTTAAAAAGTAAAATCTTAAATCTTAGCTAACCAATAGTGGTTGCTATTGGTCATTAAAAAACATTCCACTAAGCAAGTAAGAAACTGTTAGATTTAGCTTTAATTTAAAAATACAGTAAACTGTTTTTGGAATGCTGGCAAACTAAATTTCTGTTGCTTGTTATTTAATGGGTAAATCTTCTTTTTCCTCAAGATATGCCTCTGGGTCTTAATAGGTCTGCCACAGAACTGAACGAGTAAATTATAAACAGAAATCTGTGTTTCAGGCCTTCCAACCTAAGTGGCGACAAGGAACTGCTAATCTCAGAACACTGTGTTGAAACTCTAATAATCTAAAATAATTTAAAATGAATAATATATGACAAAAGGTATTAGCCAATTTTCTTGAGTCATTTAAAAAGATTTTGGGCAAAAACTGACTCATCTAATATATTGATAGTCTGATTCCATAAAATGTTAAGACATACTCTTCAAAAACATGGATTTTGGGAAGGGAATTGAGAAACTCTTGGCAATTTATATTGCATAGACTTTTTAACACATATATTCTATAATACGCTGACCTTTTAAAATGAATGTCTAAAAGAACAATGTTATATGTACTGAGGTTGTCAAATATATTTAGCCCGAAATCTCAGACGAGCACCTTTTGCTGATTAAGCCACAACTTGGTGCACACTGGTGAGTGCTGAGTTAGATTCTCATGAGGCTACTGGAAAGGGAACCAGAGGCAGTCTTGAGTCACAAGCAATTTCTACTCAGTACGTAAAGTAAACTCCACACAGATTGCTAAATATCTCCTTCATTCATGATCTTTACTATCCTACAAAGTTGTGGAACTTCTTCATATTTAAAAAAAAACCAGAATATCCATCAGAAGAATATCTTAAATTATTTAAAAAGATGTATCAGAATTTTAAATTTCAGTGTTGAAATTTTACTTCTGTTTTCTGAAGATTTTAAAATTAAGTTTCAATTTCTTTGGGTGGTCCCATAGTATTTGGAAAATACAGGACCCGTGTTTAAATATCCTGGAGTATAAGTTCAGAGTCTAGGTATTCTTTGCTTATCAAACTTTAATGAAACACACTTTCCTGCTGTCAATTGCAGACCACGTGACTCTACCTGAAGCCATTAGGTCATGTCACACACTGAGACAGCAAAGGATACACAGATCTCACACGAGCAGCTTTAACTTTGTTAAGACAGACTTCTAGGGGGAAAATGATTCTTTGTCTACCACCCCACAAGGACATCAGGAAGTGAAAAAGAAAATAATGGAGTATATGTGAGAGTGTTTTGTAAATTCCAAGGCATCCTAGAAAGACAAGGAACTATAATAATGATAATTTCAGCATTCCCACCGCACCAGATCACTTTTGGAAAAGACAACCGTTTATACATTAACGGAAGCAAAACATTCTCTGGCACAAATACAGATTCACTTCAAGACTTAACTCATTTGGGAAAAACACTAGACGAGATAAGTAAATATTGACATTGATGTTTTTCAGGCACTTTCTAAAAATTCAGAAGGTAATGATGTTCTAACATCTCTTCCAAAACAACTGTGAAGGTAGAGGTAATTGAAAGTGAGGGGGTTTTAAAAATGTATTTTTGGCTGATTTTTCAACTATTTTTCTTCTTACCAATATTGGAAGAGTAGAAATCCCAAAGCAGTTTTCTGAAAGTTATTGTGTTGTTCAAGGTAGACTTGTTTTAAGTGAAAATCTCTGAGGCAGTGAAGAAAATATACTTGAAGGGCTTCGATGATCAGAATGTTTCCTGCTTGGAAAAGTTTTCTAGTACTTTTAACAGCACAGGTCAGAGGATGTCTTTGCACTCAATTTTGATTTTTATATAAATCCCAAATGTTTCACAATAGTTCAATCTCTAAGGAGGGAGTTAAGAAAAGGAAAATGTATACTTACTTAAAATATAGTTCTTTTTGATGGCATGGGAAGACTAAGGTGTCCTGCTACTGACTGAACTATTTTGAGTGTCACACAAGTGACATATAAATCTCTTCTAGTATAATTCATGCCTGTTCAATTTTACAATTAATTTAAAAATAAAATGTGAAACAAAGCATATACTTACGCTTATTAGTGATGAATTCAATCAATAAAAAAGATGACTATTTCAAAAATCACCAAAAGCCATGTTTATTTCATCATAAAGCATTTGTAATTAACATTATTACACTAAAAACTTCAGGATATTTTTCTGCCAAATGCAATCAGCTTTACTTTAGAAAAATAGGATTATACCGTGCATACTCTTTTATAACCATTGCATTTTTATATTTTAAATAATTTTTTAGATTACAGTCCTAGCCTTGTAATTGTTAGCCTATGTGAAACTTAGCATACATAAAATTTTATTAAGAAGATGTAGAGATTTTCTGCCTAATTAAAGCTAGATTTATCTATTACAAAATAGTTACTTTAAAAACTCATGTACTTTAAAAACTCATGTTGTATGTAGAAAACATATATAATTTTATTGTTCATTTTAAAATAAATACATGAGGGCTGGGGATTTAGCTCAGTGGCACAGTGCCTGCCTGGCAAGCGTGAGGTCGTGAATTTGATTCCTGGTACCGGAAAAAAACCAAAAAAATAAAATAAAATAAATACATTGCCCATTATTGTGAAATACTAATGTTTTTCATTTCCAAATCTGATTACAGTGTCACTGCTTCCAAAAACATTTAATATATCAATAATGAGGCTGTACATCTTTTCATGTTTATTAATCATTTATCTTACTTTATGTGGAATATATCATTGTCTTTCCTTTTTCATATAGTTTGTTCACATTTTTAATGAGTTGTAATACTGCAATTTATTTTCCCAATTCTTTGCATTTTCTACTCTGAATCAGTGTTAGCACTAGCTGCATCATTAGAAAAGGAAAGAACCATTTTACTCTGAAAATAACAAGAGATCCCTTTGAGATTAGAAATGGACCCTTGAAAGAGGTCCTTATTGACTAGAATGAAATCTCTATTCTAGTACTATGTCTGAATACACACAATGTCAGATGACAACATTTGTAGCCACATTTGTTTGAGTGCTCCCAGAAGTGTGGTCTAAGCCTTCCCGCAGCAGAATTTATTGCAGTAATTGCTCCCCAAAGACTCTTGGTCATTCTGCAACTTTGTTACTTCTAGGGACAAATCCCGGAATCTTTAAATTTAATCTCCAGGTACTTCTTATTCCTGCTGAAGTTTGAGATTCTTTGATTTGATTCATGCTTGAATATTAATATCTAGATACATTTAAAGCATCAGTATCAAAAAAAGAGAGTTGGAAGCTACTTTTTACACTTAGGGTCCCCTCCTCTATAAGCAGATAATGATAGGGAAAGATCTCTATCATTAAGAAACTTAATAAAATATCCCTGTTTTTTTGTTGGATTAGAAGTATATATTCACATATTTCTTTTGTCAATAAGATTTCCATTAAATCCAAAACTAAAATTAATATTCAATTTAGGAAACTCCATTCACATATTTCTGTAAACTCGAAAGTACTACATTTGAAAATCTAGGAAAAAAATTACAATACAAGTAACCAAATATGACAGGATGGTAAAATGGGTTCCTCCATTTCTAGTTGGAATGAGGTAGTGAGGACAATACAGTAGGTGTTAAAGTTTTAGGTAGTAAGCAGTACATTTATATGCATATTATACATCAGATGCTATGCTAAGGTACATTATATTTCCTCATGTGGCAGAATATTAGTAGCAGTTATTATCCTCATTAAGAAATTGCAATATCAAAGGGTTTGAGGAACTTTCTCATGATTACTTAGCAGACTGATAGTAAAGACAAGCTAAAATCCAGGTTACTTCTGAGCATGTGCTTTTGAAATCAAGTCACACTAGCTACCATATATCCTGAGAGATTATGAAATCATTTCTAGTATAATTAGCCCACAAAAGTAATAATGTATTTTATTAGGAGATTCACAAGGCTAGCAATGAAGATTTATTTGGAGAAAAGTATTTCCTTTAGGTAAAAATGGTGTACATAGTGTGCCTTTACTTTAAACAAAAAACAAGTTTCAAGAGAATGTCTTGGAGAGCTTAATACATCCCCAACACTTTGGGAGTTACAGAAATTAGTGTTTTATTCCCAACAGGAGATGTTGAAATGCAAGACTACTAAATTGGTCTTCTTAGCTTTAGAGGAAAGTGATAGAATCTACATCCTAATTGAAAGATGGCTGAAAGGCCCTTTATCTTGGAGGTCACATGAGAGACAAGTGAAGAAGCTGACTATGGTTCATTTGCACTCCTGAAAGGACTTGCCCCAAGAGAGTGACCTGAAAGGAGGAAAAAAGTAGGCAGCCCAAGGGGAAGAAAGCAGCACTCCAGAAAATATATTGGCCACAGTAAGAGATTTCAAAGAGAAGATGACCTAGTGGAAAGGACCATTAGAAAGTCGTAAGCACGCTCTGCAGAAGGAATCAGAGACTGTCCCACAGAGAACACTGATAGGACCAAAAAGCTGCCCTGGCCATGTTAAGACTTTGCACATCTTCCTGAATCTTTTGTCTCCTCTGATTCTGACCCTGGAGGGTGAGAAATAGATCTGTAGACAAGAAAGGCTGTGAAATAAGTAAGCATGAAGAAACATTTCTAAACACTGGATCACCAGCCTGGGACTGGCTTAAGTAAAGGAGAGGAGAAAGAACAAGACTACATTGAACATGTTTTTGTGAGAAAGAGCTTCCACCTTTCTCATTTAAATTAAAAATCAAATGACTATTTCTCGGGTTATAAGAAAAACTAAAACCCACAAGGCTATTCTCATCCCAGAGTGGAGATAACTGCCCACAGTACAGGCGGAGTGGGTCAACCAGAAGACAGGCAGTTAGTTCCCTTCCTGCATCCTCTCGACCTTCTCCAATAACTATGATGCCTCAGAATTTGTCACATTTAAAAGGAGCTTTAAAAAAACACGTTCTCAATGACCATTCCAATGGTGTCACCAAGAAAGCTGGTCATCTGTTTTAGCCATGCATGGAGCAGGCAGAAAACTTCTCTAAAATATATGAGACTAAAATAGGAAATTTATGTGACTTACATGTACCTCATTGTTGGCACAGAGTAGCATCCTTGGATATTTGTTGCCTCCCTTAGATCCCAGTACTTCATTACTAAAGAAAAATAATAATTGAGGGAGATTTGTGATGCCAATTTTCCTTTTTTTAGGAACTGAAGGACTAGGTTTATGGCATCATTTATTAGGCCAAGGGAAAACTGGGATATAATCCAGACCATCGAAGAACTGTTACAGCACCTACTTTTAATCTGACTTTTTTCAATTTTCTATACAGTAGTAGTTCATAATCAGCCCTTCCTTGGAATTGTGTTTGCCCTCATGGTACAAGATAAAGGCAAATTCACTGGTTGGTGAAGATCTTTGAATTGAAGGAACATAAAACTGAAATTGACTTTATGTAGCGTTTTTTAGAGAAGTGAATTTTTTTAAAGCATGATATCCTAGTCTGCTTTGTTCTAATTTAAAACATGGTCAAAATATCTTCAACAGTGTAGGAAGTCTCCCAGTAAATACGGATTAATACTTAACACAATTCATTTGAAAACCCGAAAATCTGCCAAAAAGGATCTAAATTACATCATTTTGATGTTAGAGGGCAGACATTAGTGAGAGGTAATAAAATATTGCCAGGCTTCATAGGAACTCATCACCACTATTAAGAACCAAATGAGAAGAAAACATCCAGTTATGACAAACATGTAGAAGTGCTAATTAGTGGATGAAACTCATGCCTACCTAGCCATGTCGGGGGACTGTGATAACAGGAGACGGTGAGAGAAATTCTTAGCACAACATAAAAGCTGCAATGAGGAATGGGAAATGCTGGGAAATTTGAAAGAGAAGGTCAGATAAAATTGCTTGATGGAGCTCTACTTATGTATGACTTCGGGAAATTGTCTCCTCAGGAAATTGTAAGTTCTCAAAATATCTTTAATAAAAATGGACAAAACCGAGTATCCTATAGATCAAGTGAGTATTCTTACACACCAGAGGAATTGTTCTTACCTCTCTCAATCCCTCCTTCTTCTCAAAACTTGCCTGAGTTTGAATCCACATTCATACACCCTGATTTCAGCCACCTCTGAAATGCCCCACCTATGACCACAAGGGCTTTTTGGGGGGTAACATCTGGATAAAAGCCATAACACGGAGATATGTTCCATCTGCTTTGCATTCAGGCCTGTTAACAAAAAAGTTAAGCTGAGACTAGAAAAACTGAACAGGATAATCTTGAATTTGAATAACTAAATGCAAAATCAAACAAAATAGGGTATGTACAATGCTAATAAAGCAATGTACAGTTAAGGTGATATTGTGTGCATGATTATTATATGTAGCAATGTCTTCTTAAACACTGAAAGCTTGTAGAAATAAGTTTAGTACTGTGCTCTGATGGGAGCTGTAAAGAAATCTTAGTGTACAAGGTACTAGAAGGCCCCTAAGGGCAAGAAAATAACATACATTTACTGGTGCTACCTTAGACATCTGTAATCATTCTGTACCATGGGTATGCTGCCTATAAAGCAGTAGTAAATTATTCTATCCATTTTATGGGATTATTTTGAGAATGAGTGGGCCGACATACAAGTAGGCAAAAAACTTATATTGGACTTAGAAAACATTAGGCAAGCATTAGTTATTATTAGTGTTATTTCTATTGTGCAAATGTAGAACATATAATTTCCATGGCTAGGAGGAATCCAACATTTGGAACACAAGCAACAACTCCCTGTTACCTCCGAGGGATAACACTCTGCCCAGTACTTTGCCCTTGTTTTCTCTTTTATTCCCACCAACAATAGTGGGAGGGAAGTATCATTTCTCCCACTTTCAAGATGAAGGGGCTAAGGTTGTGAGGAGTAATTTTCTCAACACTCCCACAGCTGGTAAAGAACAGTCAAAGATTTTAAATTGGATCTTTGACCCTCACACGGTGGTTTTAACTACTGCACAATAGTGCTTCCACTTCATTTCAATGTTCAAAGGTCCTGAGACCTTGGGAATGGGGAGGGAGTGTTTCAGACACAAGATCACTGGGTGAGTTTGAAACAGGAAAGAGTTCAGACTCAGGAACAAAGGCCAGGTGGTGGTCTCAGGCTGTGAAACCCTCTAGGAAACCTGAGGTCAGTGAGCCTGGTGTCTTATGGCAGCCTTGACACCTGAGGAGGTCAAATCAGAGCATCAGACTTGATCATCAGAAAGGATGGGGAGAGTGTATTCTGCACCCTGAAAACAAGAGAGAAATAAGTATTGCTTGTCTGTGGGCCCCCACGAGACTAGGAGGATGGTGGCCTCTGGAGGACTGAGAGGCCGAAAGAGTACACAAGGTTCCTTCATATCAGCCTTAACAGGAAGAGAACAGCCGAGGTCTCCATGCTTTTTACAAGGCTATCAGAATCCATCTACTGTTACCTTCATAAGACCCATGATTAACTTCTGGGTGCTGCATCTCAGTTGCCCCTTGGGAGTTATTACTTATATTCTCTGAGCTTCCTGCTATACAGAAATCACTTAAGAAAGAGCTAAGTAGTCACAGAAGACCATAGTTGCTCCTAATGCAGCTGTGAATTCTATACTATCTGGTCTTAGGCCCTTTATGAGCAAGTAGTAGAAATAAATGTCAGGGCTAATGTGCTTCCCTAATAAAACAGCACTTCTTTTAGTTTCTACAGGGAAAATGCTGGCAGCAGTAAACTGTTTATAAAGCAAAGATAAATCATAATGGACTGGTAATCTGAGTTTATATTGTGCCACTCCTTGGGGACCTTCCTGTGCTCTAAAGACACTATCTCATTACTATCTTGAGTACCTCTGAGAATTATGCAGAAAGCATCATTTTCTCCAATTTTGGTGTAAGTCACAGGGCACTGATGTGACTTTTCAGTACACAGAAGTGGGTTATTCATTTTCACAAAAGGATTGTGTCAGTAAATTGGCTGATTTTCTCATAAAATTAGCCACTCAATTTAAGGGAAAAAAGACGAAAGTCCCCATAACAAATAAGCACAAAAATATCTCATTAACTTATTTCAATACAATGTTGGCAACACTCTGTAGACTTCTTTGAACTTAATAAATGCAACCAGGAACAGAACTTATGCTCCTGACTTTATTAGAGTGACTCATCCCATCATTATTTGAAAGATGATATTTCTCAAAGACAGTGTGGGAGACTTCAGTCCCGGAGGTGAATACATGAACAGAGGGAAATGCACTGCCCTTTCTGGGCTCCAGGGTCTCTGTTACACGAATTTTCCTCAATGCTACACTAACATCAACACAAAATGACCCCTGAATCTGGAGATGGTAAATGAAAAATGATGGCTCACTTCCTAAGAAGTAATTTCTTTGAAAAACTGCAGCAGAGCTCCCTAAATCCTTTAGGCATGCTGGTCACTGAAGTATTCACCACTTGTGGCACAGCTGTGGACTCAGAAGGAGATGCTCCTCTGAACACCTTTTGCATCACCCTTTCTGCCTTCGCTAATGCCCTGCTTTGCCTCAGTTTTATAGATTCAGGGGTCACTTTGGGTGAAGCACAATTTTGGAAGCTTCTATTGCTGGTCTTGGACATCCTGTTGAGTAAGTTCAGTGTAGAACAATTCAGCTTGGTGAGTTTCATCTTTGCTCCTGGAAAAAATGTTTCACATTTTTATTGTTCTTTTTATATAAAGCTAGACATCTGTTCTGCTTTTTAGCATCTTTCAGAGACACAGTGTTATAGATCCACGGAGTCTGTCCCATGCTCTGAGTTGGGTCTGGAGCAGCCTGCAAAGGCTTGTGTTTTAAGCTTTGTCTCCAACCATGGGGATGTCATGAAGTGGTGGAGCACTTGGAAGATGGCGCCTAGAGGGAAACCTGATATTTGGAGGCACATTTCAGAGGGGACTGTGTGTCTTGGTTACTTTTCTGTCATTACTGAGACAAAATACCTGACACCCAAAATTAAGGAGAGCAAGGTTTATTTAGCTTACCATTGCTGGAGGATTCAGTCCATACTTGCCTGGCTCCAAGGTGGAGTGGCACATGGCAGAGGGCTGCAGTTCATGGTGGCAGAAGGCAGCAAAAGCAGCAAGAACAAAAGGGAGGAGTGGTGTCAAGCAGGGTCTTTCTCTCTCTTACAGAGGCAAACTATCCGCCCCAGGGTGGGTGTAGCACTCACACCCATGAATCAATCATAAACTCTAAAAGCCCACCCCATAACTGCATGTGTCTTTGGGGAGACACCCAGACACAAACCATAACACCACAGGACCTTATTCTCTTTTTTCTGTCTGTCAGATCATGACCACAATTGAATAGATTTGCTCACATTGCTGCTATGATGTGCTGCTGTTGCCATGACCCAAAAGAATGGGTCAGGTGGTTATGGACTGAAACTTCCGGGACCTTTTCTCTTTGTAAGCTGATTATCTAAAGTATTGTTAAGTATTGTTAAAATATTTGAAATTTGTACAACAATAAGAATTGGTTACAATAACACAAAGCTAACACATCTTGCTTTACAAATGTAGATTTCTTGCCCTTGGGAAAGGTAATGCATCTTTTTTAAAAAACGATTTTGTTACTTTGATCTTATTTTTTCAAATCAATATTTAAGTGATGGTGAAAAGAATATCTAGATTGTAAATCCTACATCAGTAGTCTGATATCTCATTCAACCTGAATGCTTGTTTCTAGCTATAAAATTATTAGGAACACCACCTGTACTTGGTAATTAACAAATGGTTCTAAAGTGATACAAGATCAAATTTAAGTAGCATTCATCATTGTTTGTATGCTTGACTTCCAACAGATATCTACAAATGTCAGTCCTTGAGATACTTTTGTGATTTGAAAATCCCAAAAAGTTGAGCACCGTTGATGCCTGGTGTAACCTACATATCTATGCATGGTGCAGAGCCAGCTTTCTGGGAGGCTAGAGCAGTAGGATAACAAGCTTGAGTTCAGCATGGGCAATTTAGGAGCTGAGAAATAGTTCTCTCTAAATAAAAAATAAATAAAGGCTGGGGATGTAGCTTAGTGCCAGGGTCTTAGGTTCAATGGCCAGTACCACACTTTTTTTCTTCGGGTCTGGATATAATTTTATTTGCCACCCTTTTTACTTTAAAACCATAATTATATTGAGTATATTTGTAGTAGCTCATGTAGCCATCTTATAGCAGAATTTATATCACAAAAGACCTTGTTAGATTCTTCCCCTTTCACAATATCTATTGAACCGTCTGGGTTTTGTTTACTCTTTCACTTTCTTACACTAAGGATACAATACAAGGGTCTGATTTATTTCACTTATGATTATGGTCTGTAGTTGCATCCATTTACCTATGAAAGCCTCAAGTTTATCTTTCTTTATAGCTGAGTAATACTCCATTATATAAAAATACCACATCTTTTTTGTCCATTCCTCAGTTTATGAGCATTTGGGCTGTTTTCAAAATTTAGCTATGACAAATTGTACTGCTATAAACATGGGTACACATATATTGCTGTGGTATGATGTTTTCAATTTTTCTGAAAATTACACAAAAGGAGAATAGCTGGGTTAAGCAGGACCTCTAATCTTAGTTTTGTGAGGTATCTCCAAACTTATTTCCATAGTGGTTTCACCAGTCTACACTCCCACCAGCAGTGAAGGGCTCGTTGACGATAACAATATGTAATATAATAACCATTGTTAATTCCTAAAAAAAGAAAAGGTATACATTCTTCTTGTTCTTTACATAAAATACGTGCCCTAACTGACACACAGCAATGATAATAGCTCATTATCATTGTACTTTTATCAAACTTAACTTTTAATAAAGTTTCTGATATAAAAAGTATTATATATCTCCCACCTGCTGTTGGTATCATTTTGCAAATTCTTTTTTGGGGGGCTGGGGAGAGTACTGGGAATCGAACTCATGACCTCAGCCTTGCCAGGCAAGTGCTTATGCCACTGAGCTACATCCCCAGCCCAGTTTTGCAAATTCTTGAATAACAGAAACCATGACTGGGTCTTCTCCTAGCTTATTGTGTACAGGAGACCAGACAAGACTGGGTGTTGTTACGTGCTCAAGGAATATTTGAAGCTGATATAAATTAACACCAAATGAAACTCTCTTTAGCTCTGTATTCTTTGTTGATAGATAAAATTAAGGTAAAACTGAAGCATATAAAAATTTTGTTTTTTGAAATATTTTTCAACTTTTAAAACATAGTCCAAACCCTATGAGATTTAAATTTATGTCTGAAATGTTGACCTCATGTAGCAAGAATGTAAGTAGTGGGTTATAATTATAATCTTAATGTCATAAATTATAAACAACTTGATACGTCAGTGAAGTCCTCCTATATTTATATTTACATATATGTTTCTCCTTGTGGGCTGGACACTGCATCCATCTGAGTGAACAGGGATGGCAGTGAAATGCTTCCTCCCTGAGTAACTCAGAGACACTCACCCTAATTGACTCTGGATCAGCACACTAATCCAGACTATAAATCCTCTTTTTGTCCCATTTCAGTTAGTGCTATAAAGCTTAGGATGAGAAATTTTAAAAATAAAACCTGCTCCTTAGCCTTTAAATTTAAAGACACAAACATAGGTATATTTTGCTGTATTCTGTGCTGCATTAGCCACTCTCAGAAAGTCTCTGGCATGATACCAAAATGAACTGCGATCTTCAGCATGCTCTGAATCGGTCTCCAAATAAAGAGATCATTCTGGTTCCAAGTGATGTTTAAACTCATTATCCTCCAACAGGGAAGCGTTAAGCCATCATTCCCTGAAAACGTTATTGCCATGGGACATCTGTAAACATCAGTACGTGGTCAGAGATATTGATAGGATGCATTCTTTAAAAATTAAAAAACTCGAAAAATGATGAAGAAAATCAATGAACATTTATCAGTAGTGAGTCAGAAAAAGGAAAAGATCTTATAGTTTAAGCCAATATTTTAGGCTGTCACAGTGTACCCATCAAACTACAGAATTGCTTAGAACACATTGAGATGTGACATGAATTCAAATGTGAAGATAATTAACACAAAATTAAAAATCACCAATCAGGAATTTATAAAATGGGCTGTTAAAATTATAAACTAAGTTTAATAAATTTAAAATCAAACAGTGGTGTAATTGACAATCTGGATGTAGTTTCCTTGTAGAGATCTCCTATTTTATGAGAATAAAATAATATCACTCAGATATTAACAGTCAGTTGTTTTCCTAAAGGCTTCTATACAAATAGGCAATTTTCAAAATGAGTCCTCTTGAAATATTTCAGAAGTGGGTGCACAGTCTTGAAACTATGGAAATGAGAACAGTCAGTGCAACTGTAATCGGGATAGACATATTTTGTGGCTCAGTTGAAAGAGAACAAAAGGAATTCTGTTTAAACTAAATAAGATGCTATAGATAAACAACACAATTGAAATGTTTATATACGAAGATTCAAAGTATAAAAAACACAGGACCTGAAAGGGACCCTAAAGCAGTCCTAAAAAGCATTTGTCATGTAAAGACTTCAAAGTGTTGATCAACCAACACCACCCAGATATGGTGGAGCAAACAGCAGGATCCTATTGAATTTGTTGGCAATGAAAATAAGGATCTTGTTCCTCTCCTTAAACTTTTATTTACTTTCCAAACAAACATTGGCAATTGTTATAAAAAGTCACCCTAATTTAAAGAGAAAATACCAAGATTACTTTTGTATTGCATTTTAATTAAGAAATTAAATTATTGAATACAGAAGCAAGCAATTATTGCACTGTTTTACAAATGTATCACATTAGGGAATGTGAGGACTGGAGGAGAGCTGAAGCTAGTTTGACAGCTCTGCTAGTTTGTGCTTCTAATATTGGGTAAGTTAACTCCTCTGAATTTACTATCTCCTTTGTGCCGGGGATATAGCTCAGTGGTGCAAGTGCCTGCTTGGCAAGTGCGAGGTTGTGAGTTCAATTCCTGATGCCCCCCCAAAAAGAATTTACATTCTCTCATTTATACAATAGGTATATAACACCTATATTTTAGAACTTTTGGAAATGTTTATTTCTAAAGTATTTAGCAGAGTGCCTCACACATAGTTTTCCAAAACCAGTTAGCTATTCTTACTATTGTTCAATCATATAAATTGCTAGTGTGATAAACTCTGGTATGTATAGTATGTAGTACACATGGGATCCAGGTATTTCTAGTGTACAAACAACAAATAGGAGTACATGAGAGAGGACAAGAATAAAAATAGGCAGTATTCACACTCCTGGAAAATTCAGTATCTTACTCTATTTCTACTTTAATTTTAACTTAGAAAAATGTGGCTTTTATTACTTTCTGAAATAATGTCATCTAGTTAAAAATATTAATATCAGTAGTCAGATGAATGAGATAAAACTAATTTGAGAATTAAAAGTAATCTTTTCTCTAAAGAAATTAAAATAACTGTGTTAACTCCTCCAAGAAAACTTCCCTTGTTGAAATGTAGTCACTCCAGGTTGTAAATAGAATATTTAATAATTGCTCACCATAGGTCATCTGGTGAGACAGATACCTGGAAGAATCTTATGCTGTGTGGACTACATCTGTTGAGGAATCCCTTGTGGGTTTCATGTCAAGCTTTTCCATTCTCTGATGAATATCTTTGTCCTTTAAAAAATCTCGGTTTTGAATCCCTTTTTCTTTGTTGAGAGTGAAGCTAGCTATAGACAATCATGTTGCCAGAGATCTACGAGAATGATGCAGGTCTTTTGGAGCCATTCTCAGGGCTTCCTTGGGATGATTTCAGAATCCGTGCCCCCATTTCCTGCTTTTGGTCATTATTCTGTCACTCAGTGGAAGAAAGCACTGGAAAGTTACCACCAAGGTGAAATTGCAGTCAGATCCACTGACCTTCCTGCAAGAACTTTTCATTTTGTTCTCTGGAATAGGTTACATCTCATTTGTCCAGTGTAAAAATTTTAGTACCTGTTCACTGAATTCCCATTCAGTATTTTAGGTCAATTTCTGAAGGGCTTCTTTGCAAAACAAGCCCAAAAGAGAAGAATTTGACCCATTGTCAACCACAAACATTTTTTGTCTTAGCATTGCAAGTTGAACCCATTCAAAATAAGAAAGACTTGGTTGAGAATTCAGTTTTTAAAATTTATATAAGGTCATGAATCTATTATTCTGTTAAGAGTAATTATAATTTATGTTAGCTAATGTTATAGCATTTATAAAGTGGTAACAAAATAATATTATCAGTGGAGTTATTGCCTTGCTTTTTTGTAAAAACAAAATGACAGGTAAAATAAAGAATGATAAAAATACACAGGTCGTCATTTAAATCTCACCAACTCTTCCATACCAAGGCACATTTTAAATTTTAGTGTCAAAACAGTCATTATCTAAATGTTAAGGGTTTTGTTAGCATATTATTTTAAAAAATCCTCGATTTTATTTTCATTGTGAGTTCTTAATTTTTGAGATTTCACCCTTTCGATAATTCATGCAGACCTGACACAGTGAGAAGGGTAGCCTTCCATTTTGCCTTAGCAAATCATTACCAGCACGTGTCTCCTGCAAAGATTCCCAAAGTTGTATGCAGTCGTTATTGATATTTTCCCAGTAGTGCTGTCTCTGAACATCCAGTGTTCACCATTGGTGTCCTTTAAGACTAGACTTGATCCTACTCTGTTCCATGTCTGTGCCATCATGAATGGTAAATATTTTGAGTAATTTGGATTGCAACTCACAGGAAGTCTGATTCCATCATTGTGCAGTGGTCTCAGTGAGCTGTATACACATGCATTGATCCTCATTCTGTCAATCCATTGAATAAGCCTAGACAAAGAAACATTATCATATTGGAAAACACACAGGTCTGGGAATCTGTCAGCCTGGTATCAAGATATGTTTTTCATTAACTTTATCTCTGCCTTTAGTTAGGCCACTCAACTGTCTTTCAATCTTTATCTGAAAAATGAGAGCTTATTAAGAGTCCTTTAAAGATTTATGATTTACAAAGGACATAGATCCCTGTAATAAGCCTTCCACATCTAAAAGTATTTTTATATTGGTCATTGCTATGTAAAAGAGATATAGCTGCAAGGAAGTATTTTGCACAATGGAGAATATGAGGAAGTATGAAAAAAGAAGTCAAAATGTGGAGACAGAGGTCTTGAAGAATGAGGGGTGGCCAGAGAGCTCCACTGGGGCTCTCTCAGGGCTGATTCTACTCAAAGAGCATGGAGGATTTTTGGAAGGTCTCATTATACTGTGAGATCATGAAATGTTCAGTAAGTTTCTGCTTCATGATTAGTCCATCCCTTAAGCACTTGAGATAGTGGACTCTGTGCCAAAAGTACAGTTAGCTTTCTTTTACAGTAACAGAAGCCCCGAGAAGATAAAGGGTTGCAGCATTTCAGAGGATTTAAGGTCAAACAGGTAAACCCATTGCTTCAGCCTGCGGGTGGGGAAGCAGCACTTCCTGGAGAGGAAACAAGCCATTGCAAGCCTACACACATCTCTGGGAAAAAATGAAGGAGGAGAGGAAGAAGCGGGGTCTCACTGTCCCCTCTAAGGCGACCCCATGACCTGAAGACATCCCAATAGTCCCACCTCTGAATATTTCTCCCACGGTGAGCCTGAGTCTTTAACACCTGGGCTCTAGGGAGACATTAAAATCCAAATTATAGCACATGGTGTATATTTGTCTGAAGAAAGAGGGATAGATTATTAAACATAAGAGTGGAAACAGTGCATCAGAATTAGAATAACTACAGTAAATGAAATAAAAACTTTTGAGGGAAAAGAAGTTCGGGTATAACCATTAAATTGTAAAAGAAAAATTTTAATTCATTTTTGAAAATAATCTAATTAAAAGGTAAAAGACAAAATTAAATCTATATGCTACCACTGTATCTGAAATTAAGAATGCTGCAATTGATAGTCTGCTATCATTTGGAGCAGGGCAAAATATTGCATTGTTTGCCCTTGATATTTTCACAATTTATGAAGTACAAATGGAAGCTTTATGGCTTATATTTTACTAGAAACTCCTTGGTGCAATTTATTATCTCATGTGCTTAATAATCTCATACAGTTAATATCTCCATGGGGAACTCACTCCTATATAATTGAGACACGTGGTATGATCTAGAAGTAATAGGGGTAAACAGGAAAACACCTGTGGTCTCTCTTCTCAAAAAACATTTCATCATCAAGGTAGAACTGAACTCACAGAAAACATCTAGATTCAGTGAGAGGGAGGCCACAGGTGTTTTTCATGATTACTGTTAAATTTTGCCATTCATATGTGCTTCTGGCTATGAGATAGTAATTGAATTTACTATGAAATGTAAAATTGCTAAGTGTTCAGGAAAATAGAACAAAATGGGATAGAGAATAAGCATGTAGTAAACCTCTCCAGATCTCCTGTAAAAATATAAGTTGTTTTGTTTTAAAAGCCTGTGATTACAGCTCTTTACCCATGACAATGACATAGTGATAGAGATGCACGTGATCCACACTTATAGTCAAAAATCTGCCTCTGGGGAGGTACACTCTGTGAGGGCTACACCACAGGACATCTATGTAGGTTTCTGTATTTGTTTCCTGTTTTAGTCCTGTATTGGTGTTGTAGTAAATGAATGATTTTTTTGGACCAACTTTCATAATCTTGGGTTGTTTTTTCTCCTTAACAGTTAAAGTATGAATTGCGTTAGTGGAAGTATCATTGCTGAAATATTTTGATGTTTCTAGGATTAATGCAATTTAGATAACACACACTATTATTAATGTGAAGTTGGCTATATTTTGTGGACTTGCCTGTATTTTGTTTACTTTTCCAGTTTGTTTAAGTGATATAAATGAGTTAATTTCTTTAGTCTTTGTAGCAAGGATTTAAGTAATGGTTTTCCAACCAGAGAATGGTTTTCTTTACTACCTGTTACAGCTTGTGCTTAGATGTCCCCCACCAAGGCCTCATGTGATCATACGGTTGGGCTTTTTTAGAGGTGGCTGAATCTAGAGTGTGTGATGCTGGAATTGATTCATGGTGTAATGCTAGCACCTAGGGCAGTAGGACTAAGGATGTGAGTGCTACCCACCCTGAGTACCCTGGATAAGATAAAAGGGGCAAAAAAGAGGCTGTTAAGGTCTTTTGTTTGTTTTTGTTACCTTCTGCCCTCCATGAACTGTTCATTTTGTCTTAGAGCCAGCCCATTATGGACTGAATCCTTTACAAACTGTGAGCTAAGTGAGTCTTTTCCTCCCATGGATGTTGGGTGTTTTTGTCTCAGCAATTAGAAAAGTAACGAAGATTCTACCATTTTGCCTTTTGAAAATTTTAACTTACTTTATTCAAGCTTTTTTATTTTTGGTGCCGGGAATCAAGGTTGGACTTTGCTCTTGCCAGGCAGGCACTTGTGCCACTGAGTTATATCCCTGACTTTAACTTGCTTTATAGAGATACTTTAAGAATTTAAAGATCTTATTGAGGAAAGAAAGAAACCCTTAGTCTGAAGTTTGACCATCTCTTCCATTTCATTTTTTTATTCTGTTAAATTCTAACAAAATTAAGCCCTTTTTAAAAAGTTATGTGTCTAAATATATTACATTTTTCAGTCCCCTGAGGTTCCATGTATGCATATGTAGAAAGACTTTTAAAATAATGTTGCACATTTTCAAATGGTCCTTAGTTCTCAAATTTAGGTCACTTTAAAACTAGTTTTTCCTGTTTGAATTTTTTAAATAAACATGCATAATATCTCAAAAGAACACTCTGTACTTTTAAAAAAATTAGATATAGTTTGTTGCTCTCTTGCTTTCTATATCAAAACACCCCAATATTCTCTGATTAAACAATTAAGAGTAAGTTTTTGTTAGCGCTGACTGACCACGTTGTGCACATACTGTGCACATGGGAGGCCGATGTGCAGATGAGGAGCACTCTTCCTGTATGAAGGGTAGAGTCTGCTCCAGATCACTAGCCAAGTAGTTGTTCTGTTTGCCTTTAGTCTCTAAATATTATGAATATCACCCATGGGTGTCTGCATCAATTTTTTCACAATAAAATTTAACATAGTAGGTGTCTTTTAAAGTGAAGATTATGAGCTACTTTAACATCTGATCCTCAAAAGCACACTATTTTGCAAATAACATATCTCTTTCTTTTGCCTCCAGCATAAAAGCAATGGATGTTCCAAGTTCTTTTCTCATTTGATTGTTTGAAGACTAGAAGGGACTCTCACCAGATGGACTGGCTCAACATTTTTGGTAGAATGTGTAACTAAGGAAGAGTGAGGGAATCATATGAACAATGACAAATTGCAGATTTGAAACCAGTATTATTCACAGAAAGGAAAGTTCAATCATGAGGGCAAGGTGCTACCACTGAGCTGCCTGCGAGGTCTCCCTGCCTCCCGGTGCTCTCTTGTGATAGACAGAAACTAGTGAATATGATTCCATTTCTAGTACCAATACATTTATAACAATAATAATTTGCTTTTTTATGAATAGATTTTTTTCTTTTTACTTTACAGAAAGCCAGAAAAGGATTTCTGAAGCTTGGTTATTAGTTACTTGAAAACTTTTGCCACCAGAAATGACCACAGAGGACAGAATGATGTGTTAGGCTCTCACAATGCAAGAGATTGTAAATGAATTGTAATTAGACCAAGTTTGTTGAGTTAGAGAAACTGTCTCGCAACCAATTATATTTTCCAGTTCATTCTCTTTTTGATGCTGCTCCTACCTCCTCTTTAAGACAGTTCCGTTGAACATCTCCAGTAATGTCAATGCAAGAATTAAGTATACATTTCTTCTTTTCAGTGACATTATTGTACTTTTTTGGGCACTTGAGACAGTGGAATACTCCATCCTCCATGAAATGTGTTTTTTCATAGGTGCTAAAATGTTTGTCTTCATCACATTTCTCTCATTGCTGAGACAAAATGCACAATGCCCAAAATTAAGGAAGGAAAGATTTATTTAGCTCACAGTTTGTGGAAGTTTCAGTGCATACTTGGCTAGCTCCAAGGCAAGATAGCACATGGCAGAGGGCAACAGTTTATGGCAAAGGAAAAACAGCAAAAACAACAAGGGCAATATGGGGGAGCAGCAGAAGGCAAGACTTTTCTCTCCTTTACATTGTATGAAAACTACCTGCCCCAAGGCAGGTGTAGCACTCACACCCATGAATCAATCATAAACTCTAGAAACCTGCCCCATGACTGCATGAGGCTTTGTGGGGACATCCAGACACAAACCATAACAATGCTCTACCTCTCACTTCCAATTTGATCACTTATTTTAATTTATCTTTGTTTGTATTCTCTATACCTCTCATCAGCTTTTAAAATTTATTCTGTACTTTTATTTTATTGTATGTTTTCTCCAGTAACTCCTCCTCTATGTTAATGCCTTCTAATACCACTTGTTCCAGATTTTTCTCTTGGGCTTTAGGACCAGCTATTCACCTTTGGATTTGATATCTCTAACTGGTTAGTCCTTATCATTTTGTAATGAATAAGTTGAACCTATCTATTTGCTCACCACACCAGAAAGCAGGAGTAGGTCCCAATTTCTTCCTTTGCTGAATGTTCCACATTCAAACAAATTTACATCCCCGATACCTAATCTCTCACCTAAAACACATATACTGTTTTAGCTGAATAACTCACCACTTGTCCTGTGTCATTGTAGCAAACTACCACCTGGCTTCTCAGCTGCCAGGTTCACACCCTCAGATCTATTCTTTATCATTACTGAATCTTCCAAAAGGCAAAGCTGCTTATACTGTTTTCTACAACTGATTTTCTCAACCCCTACTGCATGAAATCTGCATGACGGCCTGAGCCTTCATTTCTGGCTCCGTTTGGTGCCAGTGGCCTTTCCCTTACCATGTTCCACCTTGCAGTTTCTGCTTGAGTCACCCTCAGCTCCTCACACTGTCCTACTTGTGACTTCACATCATTGCTGGTCTATGTATGATTTTTGTCTAGACTGCCTTCCTCTGATTATGAACACCTGCATCCTCCTATGTTGCCTTTAAATCCCAGGTTTTCTAAAATACTCCTTGCCCTCCTCTCTCTCAGGAGAAATTTATTTCTCGTATGTGTGTTCCCATATTAGTTTCAGTGTTACTTCTGTTATAGCACTTACACTGAGTTTCACCCGCCGGCTCATTTGTCCCATCTTTCTCCTAAATTATAGTTCCCTTGAAAATAAGAACCATCTTTCTTGTTTTTGTAAATCTCTACAGCCGTGTAGGAAGTAGTTAAAAGTACATCTTTAGAAGAAGTGAATAAATATAAGGAGAAAATAAATGAGAAATGGCATTTCTTTGATAACATGAAGATGGTGTCTATAGAAGCAGAGGATCAGACATCTGGCAGATACATACTAACAGTATAAACTTGCCATACAGGAATCATCTCTGATAATACAGTTTATGGCTGTAAATAGGAGTGATATACAGATTGGTGAACATGATTGTGGACAAAAAATGAAATGGGTAAGTGAGAATGCCAGGAACATTGTAGGTCAGACCATAATGTTAAGTGAATAAGTCAGACACACAAACTTAAATATGACATGATTTCTTTTATTTGAGAAACCCAAATTATAAAGAAAGAGCAAATAGGGAGATGGATCTTTCTCAACTGAGAAAGGGATTAAGAGATGAACAAAAGGAGGAAGCATGAGAAGGAAAGGGGATGAAGAAAGGATTTGAAATGTGTTACATACATGTACCAACCACGTGTGAGGAATGTATGCATCATGTCCTGCAAACATATACTACTAAAAAAAAAGCACTGATGCTTTGCCTTTGTAGAAGTCTCTACCTTGGTAGAAGACGTCCTTCTCTGGAACAATTTTAATATTATTAGTTTTTATAACCATTTGATTGCTTTGTACCATTTCTTTTAATAAACAAAATGTATTTAGTTTTCAAGCCATCTCTGTGCTTGTAAAAAATGAGAGCTGTCAATGGTGGCATCTCCACAAATTCTACACAAGTTGAGTGTAAAATAGGTTTAAGCATTTGTTTCTTGCCTCTCTCTTCCACAGATGCCCATTATGGGGCACTTAGTTGCTGCATTGAGAATGACTGAGAAGCCTATCAGCAGTGAGGGAGGAAGGATGGGAGAGGAGTTGTGAAATTAACCTTCCCCCTTTCCCTTCTCCTACATCTAGCATTACCAAGCCTCCTCTACTTGAGGCTGACACAGGCTGGAGGAGAGAGAGAAGACCAAAACTTTTATGGGGCAGACTCTCTGCTGCGGATGTTGATTTATATGTAAGCTAAGGATAAGACACAAATAAAATATGACCTGTGGAAAACAAATGCCTGGAATATTTCTCTGCCAGTGTGGAATCCATTCAGGCTGGACAGAGTTAAATCAAAATTTCTCTTATTCTTTTATTTTAAACCAAAATCATATTATCTAAAACACAAATTAATTAACACATCCTATTTAAAAGAAAGGAAATGTCAAGATCTCCTAAGATAATTAGTGATTCGGCTTTCTCAACTACCACTTTTCATCCACAATTAGTGAGAAAGCTTTTGATTACTGAAGCTGTCATTTTGCTTCACAAGGTATAAAGCATGTACTAAAACACGTCTTTGATGAACATATTGTCACCTACTAATGTAATGGAACATTCAAAAGAATGAAAAAAGTAAAATCTTTTGATAAAAGTATTCTTTGATATTATAAAAGTGATCAGGTTTCTAATCTGGTGACTACAATTTTCCAAAGGATTGATTAATCATAGTGGAGTAATTATCTTTGACAGTCATCGTTCTATGAGTTTTGAAGGGCCAGTCCAAAGGTGAATTTTATTATAGAGTTAAGGTGAATAATTATCTATGATATTCAATGGAGAAAAACAATTTTAAGTACAAAAGCTGCATTACAAAGGCAGTCTGTTTTGAAATAAGCTTAGGGCTTGGGGATGGGGATTTAGGTCAGCGGCACAGCACCTGCCTGGCAAGTGCGAGGTCATGAGTTCGATTCCTGGTACCAGAAGAAAAACAAAACAAAACAAAAAACCAAAAACAATAAGCTTAGGGCCACAAATGTGATATCCTGAATCCACTCCTGAGTTGACAGTGGCCCTTCAACACGAGCTGGTCAGAGGTGAATGCATAATAGGGTATGTGCAGATGAACATCCAGAGTTCCAGTTCTCAGGTGTGCCTCAGTCTGAAAACGGACTCATTAATTAAGTCCAGGGGAAGCACTCAGTCAAAACCTTCCTCTTGTGTCTTTTGTTTGTGCACATCTATATAAAGAAGATAGATGGCAGGTCAAGTGTCCTCATGACTGTGATTCAGGAAAGGTGGTTTGATTTGAAAAATTTCTCTCACAAAAGGCCAAAATAAGTAATTGAAACTGAAGTGGAAAATATGCTAAAAGCTGATACTGTGAATTGGATAAAATTTTTCTTTTTCAAATATACTTACCTTACTTATGAACACCATAAAGTACAAATGATATAAATTAATAGCGTATTTTTCCAGTGCTTTGAAATATCTGTGCTAATTTCAGAAAGCCTCAGGGCTTTTCTTTTCAATACAATTAATCTAACTTGACCTCAACCCTAATTTGGGGATTAATGAAGAAATTACCCCAACAAATTCACAGTACGCTTCTGCATTGACTCACTTTTCTTGGCTCTAGCTACAAACTCTCCTGAGCTCTAGAGTCTGATTCAAACATATAATGAATAATGTGAGTCTTTTAAATAGAAATCTTTGTCACTGAATCTCCTTAAAGCAAGCCAACCTATTGGAGTCTCTTTAAAATAATTCTTCTGCCTTCTGTCTGCATGTAGATGAAAAGCTCATAGTCAACCCTCTTCCTCCAATTCTCCCCGTACCACAACTAACAAGAAACTACAGAATATAAATCCTTAGTCAAGACAGAAAAATGCGTAGCATTCCTATACATCAATACCTATTGAGGAAGAAATTAGGAAAATACTGAGATTCACAATAATTTCAACTAAAAGTAATACTCAGAATTAACCTAACAAAGAAAGTGAAAGACTTCTGCAGTGAATACTATACAGCTTTTTAAAATGAGATTGAGGAGAACATCAGAATATGGAGAGACATTCCCTGTTCCTGGGTAAGCAGAACAATGTAGTCAGAATGTCCACACTTCCCAAACTGATATACAGATTTAATGCAACTCCAATCAAATTATCAACAACATTCTTCATATCTAGAGGAAAAAAGCAATCATATGGATTCAGAAAATGCCCAGAAGAGCAAAGCAAGAGGCATTCAAATCCAAAAACTCAAGTTCTGTTACAAACCTCAGTGAAAAAAACAGGACAGGTGAACCAGACATTGGATAAACTGAATAGACGAGAGGATGCAGAAACAACTCCAGCCACATCCAGCCATCTGATCTTGGACAAAGAAGCCAAAAACATATGCTGAAGGAAAGATAGCTTATTTAATAAATGGGGCTGGGAAATTTGGGGCTTATTTAATAAATGGGGCTGTCCACATGCAGATGACTAAATCTAGAACTATATCTTTTAGCATGTACTAAATAAAATCAAAATGGATGAATGATCTAAGTTTTAAAACAAAAACACTAATCTGCTGGGAGATGAAACTTGAAGACATGGATATAGCTAAGAACTTTCTAAACAGAACTTCAACTGCATAAGAAATAACCTCAATCAAAAATGGGGTAATATTAAATTGAAAAGCTTCTGTACAACAAAGAAAACAACCAACAGAGTGAACTGACAACCTACAGAATGGGAATAAAATTTGCCAGCTATTCCTCAGACAAAAAACTAATATCTACAATACATAAAGAACACCTACAGTCATAGATCTCAAAAAATAAAAGACCCAATCAAACAATGGATAACTGGAATAAATAGATACTTCTCAAAAGAACAAATACAAATGGCCAATTAATACATGAAAATATTGAACATCTAAGGTATTTAGAGATATGTGAATTAAAACAACACTGGCATTCCATCTTAGTCCAGAAAGAATGGTCATAATCAAGAAATCAAATAGTTACAAATACTGGAGAGGCTGTGGTGCTCAAGGAATCCTTCTCCAGTGTTGGTGGGAGTGTAGACTGGAACAAAACTGGTGCAACCGCTGTGAATATCAGTGCAGAGACTCCTCAAAAAACTAAAACTAGACATTCCGTTTAGCCCTGTTCTTCCACTTCCAGCTACCTTCAAAGACTTAGAGCTAGCCTATATGTCCAACAACAGGTGAATAGATAAACAAAATGAAACTGGTTTTTATGCAAAATGAAGTCCTAATCTGCCATAAAGAAGGATAGTTTTATTCCATTTGTAGGAAAATGAAAGAACTTTGAGACAATATTAAGTGAAATAAATAAATTGGGGACACATGCGTAAATGCAGCATGAATTTTCTTACATGAGAAACTGACAGTATAAATAATTTAAAGAGTAAAATGAAATGTAGATAATAGGAAGTAGGGAGAAAATAGGGAGATAGACCTTTTGTAATAAGGAGAGGGATGAAGAGAGGATGGTCAGGAAAGGCGAAATAAAAGGAATTAAGATGTGTTATACATGTATCAACTTCCCTGGATAAGTGTAAACATTGTGTATTCCAACATATACTAATACAAATTTTAGGAAACTGGCTGGAATATAGCTTGGAGCTTCTCCATACTAAAAAAAAAAAAAAAAAAAAAAAAAAAAAAAAAAAATACAAATCTCTTCCCTCATTCTAGAAATGCTGAATTATTTCCCAATGACTCCTACTGCTACATTCTTTTTTCCAAAGCCCTTTTCATTTTAAAGAGAATTAAAAACTAACAAAATAACAACAAAGATTAAAAACAAAACACTGTTACATTCTTTAAAGTATATAAATTTTCTTTTAAGATAGCCACACATTATTTTTGTAAGCTTCTCTTCCCCAGCCAAACCTGTTTTATATAAGCTTTCCTTTGTGAAAACTTCTCTTTTGCAACTTTATATTATGCCTTTCTCTACCCAGCAAATACTTATTCTCTATGAGTCACTTTAAATGTCCATTTTCTTTTTTTTTTTTTTGGTTTTTCTCCGGTACCGGGAACCGAACTCACGACCTTGCGCTTACCAGGCAGGCGCTTTTGCCGCTGAGCTAAATCCCCAGCCCCTAAATGTCCATTTTCTGTGAGGTCTTCTATTAACTTCTTAGCGATCATCAATTTCATGAGTCAACACCTGGTGGTATCCTATAACTAAGTGCTTTAAAGCTTAGCACATAAAATATTTAAATATAAAAGGCACAGAATTTCCTCACCAATTTAAATAAAATGATTAGACAGCTCCTGCTCAATTATCACTTAAAAAGAAAACATTGAAGAGAGCATAAGAATTCATTTATGGTGTAAAGTCCTGCTTTAGCTCAGGAATTGTTAAAGAGTGAGGACCAAGCTAAAGAATATAAAAATATTCTCTAGCCATAATTCCTTCCTACAGAGCCATTGGAATACTTCCTGGGAATCTACAAGAAAGAAGAATCCAAATATACTGCTGCGGGGTGCATCTCTAGCCTGCTGACCCATGAAGTGTGTCTCTGTGTGTTTTCCAATATCTCCAGTCACTTGTTCTTCATCTTGACACCTCTCACCAGTGGCAATTCCAAGGAGGACCTGGTTCTTGAGGGTATCACCTTGTTAAATATGTTTCAGTAAAAGTTATGTTTATAATTAATTGATCTAGTTAAATTTAGCTTAGAAAACTTGTAAGTTTGGCAAGTACATTGACAGGCACTTTCACATATCTTTGCCTATTCTTTATATGTGTGCCCGTGTGCAGTAAATCAGGCTTGATAGTGTTTCTCCTGTCACATTCCACATGTCACACTAATAAAATCTGACATGCTCAAGGATATGGTGATGAATAACCATATGTGATGATATCTTGGGGGATGCTTAAAAGTAATGCCTTGAAATGACTTCAAATCCTAATGTGTGCTTCCAAGTTCCTGAAATAACCCTGATAAAATAAAATTTTCCAGCCATGGAAAGGTAATTTTAGTCCATTAGTACCAATATCACAGAGAGAAATTAGCATTTAAGTTAAGCAGTAATCACTAAATAACACAGCACTATAAGACAGACTATGTTCGATATTTCTAAAAGGTGTATTTTATTTTATGTGAGTAAGTAGATCAGCTCCGTTTCACTAACCAGAAAGAACTAAGACATTTATCAGGATGAAAGTAACCGTCTGCTTGGATTCTGTTGAGTTTTTTGTTGTTTTCTAAACTACTTATTATTTAGAAAACTACTAACTGTCTTCCAAACTACAAGCTCCATTTGCGTCAGATACACTGTCACCTGGTCTGTGCTGCCATTCTGTGTCGTCCCCATTTACTAGTCAAATTCACTGAAGCTGAGAGAAAAAAACTAAGATGTAATTCCTAGTCACATCCGAATAGCATGGGCTTTACCCAAACCTGGCAATTCTAAGTCCTGCCACTCCCTCGCCCCTCTTGGACAGAGCTGAGGATCCTTCCAAGAACCTCACGTCCTGCAGTGCTCTACCCTCCTTTCTATGGGAGATCCATCCCGTGGGGTTAGGATTCTATCCTGCAGGGAGGGAAGGGCTGCTGACTTCAGCTGCCAACTGAGTGCTGAGTTCACAACTGTGCAGAGACTTTTGTAGCGTAAAGCACGCTGAACGATTCTACTCTGATTGGTAGCACACAGTGACTCCTGAAATCAGATCCTAAAACCCATCAAGACACATCCAAGGAAAGCCCTGTCAATATCCTCTCTGAACCTACCTATATTAAAGTTGATGCCAAGCTTTGGGTACAAAACCCACAGAACATTTCATAGGCAACCTAAATTTTATATGAAAAAGAACTCCCCCTGGGGAATAAACGAGAGCATAAGAAATATGTGTCCATAATTTCATTTGTATTTAGCTTGGAAGTGGTGAAAATAACATTAAAAATTAGTGAAAAAAAAATTTTTTTTATTGATTTTACTTAAAAATATTATTTTTTAAATAGGAAGCTTTTTTGTAAAAGATTCTTTTATGCCAACTGGTATATATATCCCACTATTTGGGTGAAGTTAACATAGATTGCTGTTTGGAGAAATGTTATCAGAATATTCACTTACATGTTTATTTTCAATACCTTTTCTATAATAGAAAATTCAATATAACAATGATTTAAAAACAGTTAATGTATGCTCAATATGTGAAAATGAAATTTATATGTATTTGTTATATGTAATATATTTCTCATAAATAGCATATTAACAGGAAGAGATTTAGTGTTTGTCTCATAACACATTGTTTTTAGAATGCTAATATCCATTATTCTGGGATCAGCTAGTGTCTGTGAACTTTAGCCTGTAGCATTTGGACAGTGTCTTTATTTGAGCAAGTATAGAAGTTTTCTTCAATATTAATTACTTGCCAGAACTGGATACTATTTCATAACAAAAAAATGCATGTCTTTTTAGTCTATTTTCCTCTCTTACTCCTTAAAGGAATAAATTCCTGAATTAGTTCTAAAGCTCTTTCATGATTTCATCTTATGAACATATGCAAGAGTTTAAGAGTTGAAAGAACTGTAATGATGCTATCCAACATTGTTGCGCTTTCAAATAAATTGTAGCTATTTTACCTTAATCAAACTTCTAAATAGATTTAGAGCTAAAAATGGTATCAAGGAAAATACAGTACAATTATTGACTTGCTGCTCTACAATGCAGATGTCAAGTAAAAATTCCCACTAGTTTGGAAAAAACCCTTTCTTACCTTTTTCATTCCCTACCATCTTTCATTTTGTTCGTAAAGTGTAACCACAAATTCTAGCAAAGACCATTAGTGATTTTGACAACTCACACAGTTGAAGACAGACTGGAGCTCAGTAAGAACACTCTGTGCAGTGAAATAAGTCAGATTCATATAAGGATGTTAAAAAAATATGATTGGAATATCGAATAATAATTACTGGAGCCTGCAAAGGTGCAGAAAGTGAGAGGTTGGAGTGCAGGTATTCAAATGAGTGAGATAGAAACAAGACACTCCAGTGTCCCACAGAACAGTGGGAAGGGCTGTAGCTGACAAGTGAATATTATGTATCTTATGGATCACTGCTAGAGAGAAGCTCAAGGCTTCCCATTCAAAATCATAAGGAATTGGAAATAGTAATTACCACATTTGAGTAGCATGTATTATATACATGTATTGAAATATCACTGTTCCCTCACAATCATCACGTATTAAAATGTTTTTTAAAATGTTTAAGGTGATGAAAATTTTAGCTATTCTTTTCTGATCATTACATATTTTATATGTGTATCAAATTATGATGTGCCCAATATACTTGTGCAATTAAAATTGTTAAAAAGTTTTATTTAAAATTAATAATGAAAATTGTTAAAAATTAAAATTGTTAAAAAGATTTATTTAGTGAATGTCACTTTTTAAATTGTTTTTCTTCCTTTATTTTATACTTTTTGGGCGTGTTAGTCATATCAGTTATTTTGTCTCTAAGACAGGAAGCATTAATAACACTAGCCAAATGCAATGGGTTATTATGCATTTTTGTAAAAAATAGGAAAAGGAACAAACTCTAAAAGTTTTATTTTGAGGCTTGCATGGTGGTGCACCTCTGAAATCCTAGCTCTTGGGAAGCTGAAGCAGGAGGATTGCCATGAGTTCAATGCCAACCTAGACTACAGAGTGAAACCCTGTCTCAAAAAAAAAAAGTTCTATTTTATTTAGTATTTTAAATTTGCTTTCAATCGTATCTGGACTATCAGTAATAAAACCAGCCAATAAAAACTATTTATAATTTAAGTCATATTGGTCAGTTTTAAGAATGATTATATCTTTACGAAATTTTGTAGATAGTCAATATATTAGCTAGATTTGGGTAGAAAATATAGCAGTGGGTAAAACTTATAACTGCTTTTCCACTTAGACCTTCTCTTAGTTACTTTTCTCATTCTGAGACAAAATACTCAACTCTCAAAGTTAGGGGAGGAAAGACTTATTTAGCTCACAGATTGTGGAGGTTTCAGTCCTTGCTCTGCTGGCTCCAAGGCAGGATGGCACATGGCAGAGGGCAACAGTCTATGGTGGTGGAAGATTTTAAAAGCAACAAGGTATGGGGTGGGGACAAACCTCTCTATGTCCCTTACATAGTATGCAGTGTACCTGCCCTGGGATGAGTGTAGCTCTTAATCCTAGCCAAACTATGCCAAGCCAGTCAGTGACTGATTACTAATCACAGGCTCTTAATCCCAGCATCACACACTCTACATTCAGCCACCTCTGAAAAAGCCCTGTGACCACAGGAGACACTTGGAGAACTTCTAGACACAAGCCATAACAGATCTTCAAGTGAAAAACAAGAAATTTTAAACTCAGAATCATCTTTTTAATCAAGTAGATCTGTTTTATCCTTTTTCATCTTTACTTGACATTTTCTTTCTTTTTCCTTCTTTGTTTCTTTCATTCCTTCCTCCATTCCCTCCCCTACATGTTCTAGCAGACATTTAGTCACATTTTGATTTATATAATTAAGTATTTTGCATTTATTTTGTTTAAAAGGATTTTTTAAAACTAAATTGAACCTCTCAAATAATGTTTCCACAAGTGGTCTTCAAAGACCATTGAAAATTATGAGTTGAAATACTCTTGTGATCTAATAAATATTGGTACTATTACATGTTCTCCTATAGAAAAATTACATTGAAATGAGCATGCAAATGATTCTTAAAGCAAATACAGTAAAGAAATCTTTTCTGTATAAGAAATTTATACAAGAGGTGGAGAATACACTAATGTTACCAGGTGATTCATGCAAGCATTTAAATGAAATGATGAATAAAATGATTATATCGCACAAAAATAAAAATACAAGAAAATCACAAAGCAAAATAGAGGAAATAAAATAGATGAGAAAACATTTTATCACATTTGACTGAAAATAGATATTAGAAGAATTCTTTGAAAAGCAGAACACTGACTTGGAACTCAGGAATAAAGCAACAGTAATTTTAGTACAGCTTATGTGAAATTGTATACATAGCTTCTATCAAGCTGAAATTAGTAAAAAATACTATAAGACTAATTAATATTTTTCTATATGTGATCTGCAAGAACTCACACTCTAAGCAGAAGATTCTGTTTTTAAAAATGTGATTGTAAAGTGCTAGTGTCTAGTTTAGATTTTAGAGACTAGGAATTAAAGATAAACTTTAAGCTTACATATCGCGTGGTTTCTCTTATTTGAGAAACCTGATATATAAATGAAAGGCAAAGAAACAGATAATAGGAAATAGGGTGACAGATGTTTTTCTTTTCCATTTTTTTAAAAAAGGGAAGGAAACCAAAAGGTGACGGGAGGAAAGGAGGAAGGGAGGGAAAGGAAATAAAAAAAAAAATTAAGAATTAAACTGTATTATGTATATACACCAACTCCCCATGAGAAATGCAATCATTATGTACTGCAAACATGTACCATTGAAAATAAATAAAAACATTACCTTCAGTATGGTTTGTCATCTCTGAGGAACTATGAAATAAAACAAACCAAATATACAGCAATATTGTTAAACGGCATTCAAAGAGAAATAAGAGTGCTCCTAAATAGGGTTACAGCAAGTCAGTGTTGAGCTATTTTATATCATCCCTTGTACTCATTATCAGAATGTTTTGGGTATCTTTACAAAACATTTAATTTGTGCCTCAAAAATTGCAAATTACATTTTTCTTGTGTGTAAGATAACTTTACAGCATGGGTGGCTATTGTCTGCTAAAGAAACGGTTGTGGAATGCCATCATAGTTTGCATAATTCTGAGAAAGAGGCTATGGACAATTCTCTACGCTGACCTTGACAAATGCACAGTATGTTCCAGTTATACCTCTTTGTATGCAAATACATTACTGAATATTTATTTTGTGCTTTAGGATTGCAACATCCAGAAAATTTGATACGGATGTGTATGTTGAACAAGGCAAATTATTCCTGAAAAATAAAGTTAAAACATATGCAAGGTGTCATTGCTTTTAGAACCCTTTAAAAATATGTGAATAATGGGATAGGTGTTGCCAGAATTAAAGAGTGATTTTTATGAGAAAAATAAAAATGAAACCTTGTTGTAAAAGTGTTTTAGAGTTCATTGAACTCTGAATATCCCAGCTCAGAGAGAACTGCAAATTATGGTATTCATGATTAAACTAAACAGAAAATGAGAAGCCCAGGTGATGATTGTTAAATTATATAACTTGTCATAAACTCATTATTTTAAGTATTAATACCATTTATTACATCTTAAATACAAACTCAAGAAATCACAAAAGACCATTTCTTATAATAACAGTAAAGTAAAATAATCATTACAATACAGTTGCAGAGATTCAATAATAGCAGCACATATTTAAAGAAAAACAGGACATTGTGCTTAACTCTGAGTACCAATAACCTGTAAGTATTTGAACATACTGTTTAGTGAGATGATGAGGGAAAGTGTCTTATCAGTGGAGATATTCTCATACACAGGGAGTAACCACCACATTGTCCTCAAATAGACAATTTTCTTCTATTTCTGCCTCTGAAGCTTTCCTAGTATTTATAATAATTATCATTAGCTTTTTGGAGCTCATTTTACTAATAATATGAACTGATGGTACTAAAATAAGAATTTGTGCACAGACCTTCAGCAACTGAATAAAATCCCTGTAACATTGATCTTTAGAATGTGTACCAACTGCTTCAGTACAGAAAAAACTGGTAAGAAACCTTCCTAGCTAATGTGATTGGGACTTGTGGTGCTGATAAAAAACAATTCATTTTATCCATGAATTCTTTGGTAGACAATATGCACAGAGTTGAACACTCTATTTAGAATATTTTCAGCTTTTGTGGTAGAACTGAATACCTTCCTCTGACAGTGTGTTTGCTCATTGGAGGGTAGATGCACTCGATATTTCCATGCATGTCTTTCTTCATCTTCCCTAGTTTCTTGTTCAAAGTAGAATCAAAATAGAATAAGAATGTAAATGAGACTTGTGAAACAATATCTATGACATCTTTTCCTAAATTTATACTATTTCCCCAATATTTTAATATTATTGACCTCACACCCAATGCAATAACACCCTTACCTGAGCCAGTACTTAATTTCAAATGTATATTTCGTTGGTAAATAAAATATGCAATTTAATCATATGATTAGAATAAAAAGCATAACTTCCATAAACAGATCAGGCAAGAAACAAGCATTCTTATGGGTCTGGAGTGAGACGCCCTCTATGCCCTCGGGTGTTTGGCTAGAGTGCACCTCACCTCATCTGGGCCCTAGCAGGATGGTTTACAGACAAAGAGGATACCAGCATGCTTGTAAGTCAGTTCTTTACGGACCAGTTACGAGCATTTGCTGAAACATTTCAAAGGCCTCTGTATAAAATGAGATACCACATCTTAGCGCACTTCAAATGCACTTCAATTTTCTGTTTGAATATTTGGAATCCAACCTGAGCTGATTTGATCTGTGAAGCTGGTATTTGCATGATATCATGGATACTGATTTCAAATGAAGCCATTCAAACTTTTACTGTATGTGATAAATTTTTTTTAAATGTACTGAAATTTCCCTTTTACATTTTTGTTTGAGAAAAAATTACTGGTACATTAAAACATAAAATTGTGCATATTTGTGATGTTTTGTTAAATATATATTATAATATTTAAATCAGATTAAACATTGCTGTCCCCACAAACATTTGTCATCTCTTAATGATGAAAACTGAGAATTTTTTGGCTTTTTGAAATGTACAGTACGTTACTTTCATTTATTGTCACATAGATACACCTATCAAGTTGAGATAAAGTATGACTACAAATAAAGAATTTTTACTCTCCATTTCAAAATGGAGAAAATGAGTATTTTATCTTTCCCAGTCTACAGAGATACCTTAAATTGGATGTCCCAGCCCAAAATGATTTACCTACGCAAGAAATGTGTCAGCGCACCTCCTTCAGTCATGGATATCCAGATCAGCAAGCATGGCTACATCAATGCCTTTGCCTTGTTTTTAGCAGAGTGAGCAGAACGACACACTGGTCATGCTATGAAGCCTGTGAGATGAGAAAAGTTAGAGGTTCATTTTTTCTGGATGAGCTGGGGCACAGCATGGGATAATCTATCTCCTTTAGTAAAAAGACCCTGCATTGCCCATAGGACAATGTTTAGTCACAATATGCTAATGAAGCTGGAGTTTTAGTATCCATGTTTCCTCATATTCTTGCCTTGGTTGGTGGTAGGCTTGCAAAGGAAAAATCAAAGGAGCCCCACTGCATGTTTGAAGATGAACAGTACCAGGGCTTTGCTTCCAGCACAGGGACCTGCAGCCTAGGAGCGCAAGGGGCTTTTCCACAGCAGCTCGGTTTCTCTGCCCTTGTTCTTTGCACATGCCCTCCCCGCTGCCCTGCTTCCACAGTTCTCCTCTCATCCAGAAGGCAGGCAATATTGTTTTCTTTTTGTCTTTTTGAGACAGAGTTTCACTATGTAGGTCAAGCTACCCTTGAACTCACTTTGTAACCCAGGCTGAGGTTGAACTCCTTCTGCCTCAGCCTCCCAAGTGCTGGGATTATAGGTGTGTGCCACCATGCCTGACCAATCTGGCAATATTTTTACATGCCTTTCAATTTTTATCTAAAGACAAATATCAAAAATACCTCTTTTCCTTCTCTAATTTACTGAGAAAAATCTAATATGATCAAATCCTATGCTTATTCATGGTAGAATTAACACTATAAAAATATAGAAAATGTGTTTTACATAAATGATGCATAAGGCTGGTGTGATTCTAGGCTTTGTGGCTGATTTACATGACCTGCTTATGTTATTCATTTCAGTTCTAAAAATTCAGCAACAATAATAAATTCGGGGTTAAAGTGCACAAACCACTGAGGTCATTTACATCTATTACTTTATTTGTTCCCTATGTGATTATATGAGGTAAGCTGTTAATAGCAACCTATTATGGGAAGGAAGAACAGGGCTGTGGAGATGAATTTGCACAAACTCCAATAGCTGGTGATAACAAAATGGAATTTGAACTTGATTCATCTCATCTCAAATCTGAGCTCTTAATTCTGAGCTACACCACTTGTTCTGATTAATCATCAAGTGCTTCCAGGCACAAAGGAGGTCTGCCATGCCAAATAATAGAATTTTCAAATCACTGGAGAATTCACTCAAGGGTGTGGTTGAATGCTTTCAGAAACAGACTTCTTGTCTAGTTGACCTAAAGTAGAAGGTGATTAGTAAAAGATGCCATGGTCTCTCAAAATCTGCAGTTGAAAGGGCATATTGAGTTCTTGATTTGTATTTTAAATATAACCAGACCTAGAAAGGAAACATGGTAAGTCAGGAGTTGATGACTCAATTCAAGTCAGAAATAGAGAGACTCTAAAATATTTTGATGAAGATTTAGAATATTCTTTTTGATTTGAAAATATATTATTCTTTTTTGGTATCCTTCAAAAACATAGTGGAAATGAAAACTAGTACAACCACTATGAAAATCAGTATAGAAATTCTTCAGAAAACTTAAGTTAGCGATTCCATTTGACACAATTTTTCACCTTATAGGCATCTTCTGAATGATACAAAGACATCATACCATAGTGATATATGCATACCTGTGTTGACAGTAGAACCACTTATAAAATATCTAAATCTTGGAAGTGTGTTATGTGTCCATCAACAGATGAATGGATAAGGAAAAGGTGGTATTTATGCACAATGGAGTACCACTCTTCCATAGAAAAGATAAACCTGAATCATTTGTAGGAAAATAATGTTAGGACCATAACGTTAAATGAAGTCCAACCCCCAATCTTAAATATATCATGGTCTTTCTTATATGAGAAACCCAAAATTCAAATAAATTTAATAGCAAAATAAGAGTAATAGGAAACAGAGAGATAGATCTTTTTCAAATGGGAAAGGGATTGTACATGTCCCAACTCCCCATGATGAATGTAACCTTTGTGAACTGCAGACATGGACTAGTAAAAATAACAGTTAAAAAAAAGAGAACAGTTAGAGCAGAGATGAAAGACAGCAATAATTTGCAGCAAGTAAAAGACAAAACAGGAGCGAGAGCATGATAGTTGTTCACATACTATCTTCTGAAATGGCTAGCCAGATAGATATCTTCATCAAAGTTTTCAAGTAAGCAAAAATCATTTTAGTATGCTGTGCTCCTATAAGTTAGTGCAATCTATAAACAGGTCACATAATTTCCTGCTTTACCCCTCTTTTACAAGCTCAGTTTTCTTTGCTTTGTTAATTTTGTAACTAACTCTAGAATATCTTTTTTAAAATTTCATTCCTAAATACAATCAAATTGAAGCTTCCTGCCAGGTATGTTATATAGTGATGTATCAAATTTAACGATTTTAATTTATACCTATAGAACACAGTATTGGAAACTTGTATTTATAAATAACCTGAATTTACTATGGTTAAACAAAATTTAGGAATTTATATCTCACTCATGATTTAAAATAGGCTCTTTTTGCTCCTGACTCATTAGAAGTAATAAAATATGACTTAGCTTTAGACTTGCTCTTTGACTAGAATAAAAGTTACAGTAAGCATTCTAATACACCACCACTCATGTATATTTTATCCTTATCTTCTCTCAAAATGAACACATTCTGAAAGTAGAGATACTTCCACCACAGCACTTGGTGTGAAGGAATTAAACAGAAAGTAATGAATGATTCTGGTGGTGCTGTGGAAACCCAGGGCTTCTAGAACAATAATTTGATACACTGATTACAATTGGAGGCTGTGGTATGAGCCTGCCTGGGGCACCAATTAATCCCCGAATTATTTGTTCCACATATTTGACAAAGGACCTAAAATTAATGTTACTCTTTCTTTGGCTTTGAAAGTTCCTTCTTACCTATGTGAAGCATGTGTCTGGCTTTCTTTAAAAATTTTGATTCCACCTTATAACATTTTACTTTATAGTCTTCTCAAACCTACAATAATGTCTCCTCCTTGTATGACTTATGAATTATAATAGAACTAGCTACATCTTTCATAGTTAGCTAAATTTTTAAATATTTGACTAATTTAAAGTAAGTCAAAGCATTGCTGGCAGAAAACCATGTAAGTATGGAAAGTTATGTTAAATCTCCACTGTATGTATTTAATAAAACTGAATATATATGTGCTACATGACTCAGCCATCTCACTTCACAAGACATGTCAAATATTCATTGCAGCTCTATTTAACATAGTCCCAAGTGGAATCACCCCAAATGTCCTTCAACAATGGGATGGATAAATAAATGTTGACATAATCCTGTATACAAAAAATCAATAAGATATCATCATACACAAAAATATATTTGAATCTCACAATCATAATTCTGAGCAAAAGAAACCAGACACAAAGACACGTGTTAATGAATCTATCATCTATATCTATCTATTTATCTCTCTGTCTATCACCTAACCTATATGTCTATCATCTAACTCTTTATCATCTTTTTATCATCTATCACCTATCTGCCTATCTTCTATCTAATCTATCACAAGTAAAACTAGACTACAGTAAAATTATTATTTATTTTGTCTTTTGGAGACAGGGTCTCACTATGCAATTCAGGCTGGCCTTGAGCTCACTTTGTAGCCCAGGCTGGTCTCGAACTCACAGCAATCCTCCTGCCTCAGCATTCTGAGTACTGATATTACAGGTGTGTGATACCTCACCCAGCTACAGTGGAATTAGAAGTTAGGGTAGTAATTACTCAGGATAGGAAAAAATGTGAGAAGATTTAATAGATATAAGGAACATTGATATTGTTTTTTTCCTTGACGTAGTTGCTGGCTGTTGCTTAAAAACTCATTGAGTTTATAATATTTTCCTCTCTGTAACATTTTAATAAAAAGTATTCTTTAACAAATGTATAAGGGCCCTGTTATGTGACAGCTTATTCTGTATTACTAACTGAATAAGCAAAGTGATTTCCTAATATTTCAACTCACATCCTTTTTGAATAGATGATTAATTTAAATAGAAACTGCAACAAATTAAATTTGAACTGATGATTTGATTCAATCAAGATCAAATAGAAGATTACCCTGTCTTAAAGATGCTATTACAAGTGCTGTTCTTCAAAATCATATTTCCCAAATGCCTAGATTTATTCATTTTGTTAAGAAGTATGGTATTAAAGGTAGTACTTAGAAATAAAAACGTGAAATAACATAGGAAAAGACAGAAGTACTGTTAAAACACATTCTCTAAAGTAAGGATAAGCTAATGTAAACATGGCATTCCCTTAATCTAAAATTGTGCAAATACAATATATTATGATGTCTATGAGAATTATATGTGGCTGTAGGAGAATTTCATTCAATATATGTCAAGCCACGGTAAGAGGTCTAGTGTATTTATAGTTATTGTCCTTGGTAAGCATAAATGAGGTAAATACACAAATAATATTGTCTTATTGATGACTAACACTCTTGGGGAAATATGCAGTATAATTAATTAGCAGAAACACAATGCTGCAATGACATAATAGAAGGAAACTGAATTCAGTTTATCTTGATTGCTCTTTATAAAATGTTTGATCATACCTCTACAGAACTAAGATTCCATTGCTGAATTCTGTGCCTCATTTTGATAAGGGTAGGTGGTAGAGCTCTAGTTTTGCAATGGTTATGGAAAGTTATGCTTCAGTGGAAATTACCAGAATTGAGCTGAATTATTTTCTCTACTACTTCATATTCTCTGATTTGATCACCAATTTTCTGCTTCCAGTCAGACTTTGTTTTGGCTACATCTATGGTATCTTTGTTCACTTCCAGGGGAATGGATTGCTCAAAAACATGTAGGACACTGAATGTGTACTCTGTACCCAAGACACTGAAATGAAAGCATGATCTCTGTTTTGAAGAAATATTCACTTTAGGCATATATTCAAATGAAAAATTGATACAGGTCACACAAAAAGAATAAAGGGTAAGAGGGTAAGGCTCAGCAAATATTATTTTGATAAAAGTGGCCAAGAAAAGTCATCATGCAGTAGACATAGTCAATGAGTTGAACCCTGGAATCAGCTGAATATAAACTCATAGTGGCAACAGAATGGTATTCTAGGGAGAATATAAAGCAAGGCACAGAGAAGTAAGACTAACATATATTGGCAGCAATAATGAGCCACAAATCTTGAAAGGAACATAGGCACCAAAAGGATATGGAGATAATCATGGAGGAATTACACATTTGCCTGCTACTAATTAGATGTCTGATCCAAGTGATGTATATACATGGAAACCAAATGTTAGATATACTGTAGAGTTCATTAAAAGCCCCTGGAAAACCTACAGGTGTATTGTACTTGACCTGCACACCCATACGGGAAAAAATACAGGATAGATAGTACCAGAAAAAATTCTGCAAAAATAATTTATTTTTATGAATATATTTTCCCCTAAAGGAGGAAGAGGTTTCCTTCCAGTGTGGTTTATCCCACTGGCACTAAAGATTGCATTCCTTTATTTATTTATTTATTTAGTTGGTTTTTCTCCGGTACCAGGAACCGAAATCATGACCTTGCGCTTGCCAGGCAGGCGCTTTTTGCCGCTGAGCTAAATCCCCAGCCCCAAGATTGCATTCCTAAATCATCTGCAACTCAGGTACTGCAGATCTCACATGGGAATTAAAAGTAGAATGCTCTTAGTTTGCAAATAATGTTGTCCTTGATGACAAAATGAGCATGCCAAGATATACAGAGTCATAACTCTCATTTCATAAAAAAAGTTAGAAGTCAATGACTGTCATTTTATTATGCACCTTCATGGCTGAACCTTTGTGGCATTTGAATATACAGCTTCCAGATTCAGGATCTTGTTGGGAGGTCTGAGTCATTCAAACCCAGCAGGAATGACAGACACTGACAGATCTTTCTTGGGTTCTTAATTCATCTCCTAAAGAGTGAGCTTTCTAAGGAGCTGCTGTTACATTGGGAGTAAGCAAATTCCAATAAAGCAGAACGTAGCTTTCTGTCATGCAAGCAGGACTGGTGCACTTTCAGGTGTATAGAAGCAACCTCTATAGCAAACCAAAACGGGAAGACTAGATCACTGAGCTTGCAAAGGGCAGACCTTAGAGATGGATTGGCTGAGCACCGACTCCTGGCAGCCATGCTATAGATTAGTAGCAGTAGACTTATGGGGCTGCAAGATCCCAGTCCCTGCCCTCTGCCAGAACAGGGCCTTTGTCTGCGCTAAATACAATATGAGATTTTCTTCTGATAAATTTAATTGGAACTTGCAGATCTAATCTAGAAGTTTATGGAGGCAAGGAGTTTAGGGTTGCATTTTATGGATGATAAAACAGTTTCAAAAATGAATGCATTGTCTAAGATCATAGCTCATCTCCCTCCAGGCTTCTCTTAGAGAATAGTAAATAGCTAATAACTCAGTCTTTATAAATATTTACTATAGTACCTACTAACTTTAAGTATAAGTGCTTTCTCCTGATAAGTTCTCTGAGTTCAGTGTTCATGTTTTTCATGCTTTCAATATTTATTAACGCTTAGTGACTTTTATGGTATTTAAGGTACACTCATAATTTTCTTCTGCTATAGAAATGGATCTGCTTGTTGAGCTCTGTGCTTCTGTGACTGTGTTGTCCTTCTGGATATGAGCTGCTGTAACCCACCCCATCCTTGCCACACACAGAGACTATGCCTCACAAGAGAATCATATTTGAGACAACTACACATTATGTATCATATTGAATGCATATTCAATTTTGGTACTGTAATTGTCACATTAGCCAATCCTAAAATTAAAACACATATTTTTTTAAAAAGTGCGTGGATTAACAAGGGCAACCAGGAGGATATTTGACAATTTCAAAAACGTCTGTAGAAAATATTAGTACACTTCTGTAGCCACAGCAGTGTTTTAGCTCAGACAAGATCAGTTGAAAAGAATTAGGGTCACAAATATCAATCAGTAGGAAGCATCTTCTGTTCCATTAAGGGAATATATAGGACACAAAATAAGTAGAAGAGACAGTCTTCTGAGTTTGACAAAACAACTGGAAAATTAGGGAATATTTAAAGAAACCAATTGGAGAAGGGTGTATACATATATGTAATCAACTATTAGTTAGGGCTCAGGGTATCTATGAGCAGATTAAGTTCAGAAAATTAAAGAGTTGTGGGCTGAGTTCAGTAAACACATGACCGAAGCTATAAATTTCATTTGGATTTTGAAGGAAAACTATGGCTTGGAAATAGTGCCTCACATAGAAGTCTTACAACAGCAGATAGAAATAGTCAGTGAGAAACTGGAAAAGTAGGCAATGACTCTGACAGGTTTTTCTGACCCTTCAAAGAGCCCTGCTGTAGACGTTTTGCACCATTTGTGTGGATCAGAGATTTTGCCATTTATACAACAGTTTGACAAGTAAGGCCAATGAGAGTAAAGTCATCCTTGATTCTCAAAATACACCTCTAAAGAGTAGGACTAGGAAAAGCAAATATTAGTGTTTTGCCAGACTAACTATATCCTAGCTTGGCATAGTGGTGCTCGCCTGTAATCCCAGCACTCTGAAGGCTGAGACAGAAGGATAAACAAGAGTTTGAAGCCTGCTTGGCCTATATTGAGTTCAAGACCAGACTAAACTATATGGGGGAAAAAAGACTACATCCAAAACTATGGAAGTCACAAAGACTAATATTATCATTAGATTTAAGTTTATTGTGACTCTGTACATACACTGATATGTAAAACTGGCTATTTAAAGATTTTACTCATACAATGAGAAGCTAAAAATTGAAAAGCATGAAAAAGTTGACGACTGAGAAGCATACTGTTTTATTTACTTTTCTAGTTGCTGAGACATAATTCCCGACACCCAAAGTTAAAGAAGGAAAGGTTTATGTAGCTCACAGTTTGTAGAGGATTCAGTCCATAATTGGCTGGCTCCAAGGCAAGGTGGTTTGGCAGGGGAACATTTCAGAGGAGAACCAATTTGTGGCAAGCAGAAGACAACAAAACCAAGGAAACAAGGGGTCTAACAGCATCTTTCTTCCTCTTTTATTTTACCAGGTTACTCAGGGCAAGTAGGACTAGCACTTTTAATCCTAGTGCCCTTGAGCCTAGCATTGCACCATGAATCAATTTCACATATTCTAGATCCAGCCAACTCTGAAAAAGCTCCAAGTATAACCACATGAAGCTTTGGAGGGATGTCTGGAGATAAATCATAACACATAGGTGCATATTATTGTATTTCCTTCCCCATTAGTGAGACATAATACCTTATACTCACAACTTAAAGGGGGAGATGTTTAAGTTTTCTCATGGTTTCAGGAGATTCATCCCATGGTTGACTAACTCCAAGGCAGATACCTCACAGTAGATGAGCACAGCAGAGCAAGTTATTTAGTTCCTAACAGCCAGGAAACACAACTGGGTGACAGTGGCAGAGAGAAAGAGGCAACGACTAAATTAGAGTTCAAGGTCACCTCTCCCTGACCCACTCAGACTCCCCCAGGAGTTGCTACACCATTCCTGTGAGGGGCTTCCAAGAGAAACAAGTAGAAAATCTAGCTTAACTAATTTTGTTTTGTTTTGTTTTGGTTTGGTTTGGGTTTTTCTCCAGTACCGGGAATCAAACTCATGACCTTGCACTTGCCAGGCAAGCGCTTTGCCACTGAGCTAAATCCCCAGCCCTAGCTTAACTAATTTAAAGAATGATAAAAAGTTGTATAAGCAAAAAAAAAAAAAATTATATACATGTAAATAAAACCAAAAATCCTTATAAAAGAAATTTTCCCTCCTACAAATGGATAAATCTTAGAAATACTATACTATACAAAGAACAGCTAAAGTACTATTCTTGTCCCTTCATATAATAATTAAAATGAATCTTTTTATTTTAAAGAGAAACAAACAATAAAAATGATGCCAAATGAATCTAGTTTTTAAAAATAAGTTTGCTCAACCCTGCCAAAAATATATTCTTTAGGTGAATGAGAAGATATCTATCAGATAAAGAGCTTTTGATTTTTATATAGAAAAATACTGTACTTATTAAATATGGTAAGACTTATATGATATTATTTTATAAGAACTGCCCCCAGTATTGAGATTGGGACAAAACAGGAGGAAATAAAGGGTTTCAGTCATGTCCAAATTCACAAAACCAAAGGCCTAAACAGTAACACGTCTGATTTCATTTTGACCTTTGTGTTCCCTTTAAAGGTTACATTTTACCCACAACTCCTCTCTTGTACATTAAAGAGAAAATACCTGTTTATATATGAAGAGTAGTTCCTGGAAACCATGTGTCAGCCACATGGCTCTGAAATAAATAACTTTCACTCTCTCCCCAATAGTAATCTTTTCATTTTTAGAAAAAATGTTTAGAAAAAGAAAACAATATACTGCTCACCTACAAGGATCTGAAATGATATTTCTTTGGATTTGTGTTACATTTGTAAATATGTATTTTGGAGGAAAATGAGAAAAGTCACTTTTTTAGCCTCACTTTGAAAGTAATAAGAGACTTTCTGCAATGTAATCTGTGAGGAAACTATCATCTCAGGACCCTACATGGAGGAAGCACTTCTCTCATCTCTGTTTTTGTAATCTAAATCTCTTGGTCAAGATCTGATAGATTCTGTCAACCTCAATGAATGTCTTACAATGTAATTCCAAAGTTAGCCTGAGTACTTTATTTGCAAAAGCACAAATATCACAGCCTTTTGATTATTTTTAGACATTATCTCAGTCCTTGACATTAAGCCTGGAATGTTGCTGTGTAAGGTCCCACATATCAGATGCAAAGCTGTGTCTCTCCTAGTCACTGCATTCAGTACCATTAGTACAGAACTAATTTTAGTCCCTAGAGGTTGGGAATGATCCTCTCAATTTCCTAAGCCTTTTCCTTTGTTTCTGATATAGAAGCTCATTTGACTAAAAGACAGTACATTTTTCTCCTTAAAAATTTCAGTGGATCACATTCTTTCTCATTAGTCACTTCTAAATGTGAAATACATCAGTGAAAACATCACAAATTTATCTCAATCATTTATTTTGACAGAGTCATGATTAAAGAAGCTCTAAAAAAAAACCACACACATAAACAAAGCCAAACAAATACTGCAGTAAAATACTGTCTAAATAAATAATTTCATGCATTTAAACTGTGATTGTATAATCTTTCATTTTGGCACAAATAATTAGACTTAAGACATTTGAAAGACTTTGATGTGTGAGAGGTAACATTTAGTGTATCTCTACTCAGACTTTGTCCAAATTGGCAAAGGATTGGAGAAGCAAGCTCCTCCCCCCCCCAGTTGATGAATTAGTCATTGCACTAACTAACAAACCTGAATAATTCAGACTCTGTCCTCAAAACTCTTTCCTCATTTTTATATTTCATCAGAAATATTCTATTGGCTGATTTTGTTTCTCTTTGACTATACAGTTTGACATGTAAGGGGAGAATTTTGAAAAGACAGAAATGAATGACACTTTTCAATTAATCAAACCACTCTTCAAGATAGAAATACTGGGACAGAAGTCATATTCATCTCATGGTGGCAGAACCAAGAATATTTCCAAAGTCTTCTAATCTCCTCCTTCAAAAGAGTACTCACCTCCTACTGATAGTATTTTGTATATATGATGACTTTTTAAAATTATATATCCAATTTAGGCAAAAGAATTGGTTGCTAAATATGAAAATTAAAAATAACCACAATAAGCTGGGCTGCTGGTACACAACTGTAATCTCAGCAATTGGGAGGCTAAGGCAGGAGTTCAAGGCCAGCCTGAACTACATACTAATTTCAAGGCCATCCTGGGATATATAGTGAAACCCTATCCCCAAAAAACTAAAATTTTAAAAATAAAACCAAATATTCAAGAATAACAAATTAAAATTTACATGAAATATGTAAAAATTTTTATAAATAACAAAATTAACTTGTATATTTTATTAAAATAAGTTTTAGAAATGACAAAATAAATATTTGTCTATATGCTTTGTTCTCAATATTTGTTATGAATGTATAAATATGTAAGCAAGCAATTAACTTCAGTGATTACAGATTAACTCACCTGCCTCTGTCAAGTGACATAAGTTACATGCAAATATTTTTATAGCACAGAATTATCACCTATATGCTCTTAGTGCCTCAAACACTGATAGAGTGAAAAAATAGAACAAACTATTGTTTGCTTTCAACTGAATCATGAATAACTCATCAGCTTTTAAAGTTACATCTTCAGGGTCTAAATTAACTATCTCATCTGCTGAATCACTTATAGATTTAGACTTTACCAATATTTTAGTCTCTCTCTAATGAATTGCAAATTATGAAATTTTAAAACATTAATTAGATGGTACTTAGTAGTATTTGCATCATGAATTTAGGCACTCTGCACTACCACACAAGTATATGTGGAATATACTACCAGGACCAAAAGCATCCATAAAAAATGGAAATAATAATTTTTCAGGCCATTATGTAGAAAGTACATATCAAAGAGATGTATCCAGTTCTCAGGGAAGAAATTTGAAGTGGAAGTTTTAGAAGGAAATCTGCAAGTTGTACTCTGATTATTCAATTGGACTTTTCTGAAAGAAAGAAATATTTCAATGCACATTTATCTGGCAACTACATCTTCCTGAAACAGAACAATTTTTGAATGAGATTTTAAAAAGAAATAATGACATGCTGGAAGGAAAATTGATCTTATTGTTTTTTGGGACAGGATATAGGTAGACCTTTTCTAAACAGTGAAAAATTAAAGATATTTTTAAGACTGTAAAAGATAAATTGGAAAGACTGATCATTAATTTTTAAAAAGCTTATCAAGCTATAACTGATTTACAGTAAACTATACACATTTAAATTGTACAATTTAAGAAATTACAACAGATGTACCATCAAACCATCACTCAATCAGATATTTTCACATATATATCATTTTCATAAGATTTCCAGTTTACCCCTTCCACTTCTCCCTCAGTTCAGAGTATCACTGAAACAACCCAAATACCCATCAACAGGTGACCAGATAAATAGAATGCCATGTAATAACGAAAATGATTGGAGAATTGATATGCACAGCATAAGGTAAACTAAAACAGTTACTCAAGTAAAGGCAGACAGAAATATTCTATGATATCATTAATAGAAAGTCTTACATGAAATATAAACTAAATTAGAGTAACAAAAACAAAACACTAGTATTTCATTACTGTTCTCCAAAGAATTTCTTTGGAGCTAAATTGGCCACCAACAAAAGATAATAAATATGATAAAAAGCCAATGCAAATTATGTGCATATAATAGACATACTATCGTTTATCCACTGTTGATGGTTTCTTTTTTGTAAATTTTCTTCTACAAAAATACATTTTCTGTATAGAAATTTTCAATTTTTTTCCTTTTTTATTGACTATCTGATGACAATAATCTTTTGCATGTTATTAGAGTTTTTTATTATTTCTTTTCTTGAACTGCTACATTAAAATAAAAAGGGAGCAATGCTTTTGAAATGGTAATGATGAGAAAATAAGAATCTTAGATCTTCATTTAATACATATTTCTTCGTTATTCATTAGAATTCATTCTGAACTCTTGAGAACACACTTAAGTCCTTGTTTTCCCTTTGTTGTTTTAATAGCTTATACACAGGTTAGTGTAGTTAGATTTTTACATCTTTCAATAAAGATAAAAGAAAGTTGAAATTTTTAAATATTTGTGTTAAATATTAAAGAAACATGACCGTATTTCTTTTTTTATTTTAAAGAAGATAGTAGAAAAAAAAGAACAATAGCAAAAGACAAACAATACAAAGCAATGACATTAAAAAACACACAGGGTTTCAAACCAAGTGATAGAGATTAACAGTGGTTGTTATATTACACGTTGTTATCTTCAATGAAGTTACTCAGATTACCAGATGTAAGAGTAGAAAACTGACCTTATTTCTACAGGAATGAACAACTAACAAATTTAATACTTACACATTAGAAGTTTAAAAAATAATACTGTGAAAGTTGATTTTTGCTGCTTTGCTACTTATAGTGAAATGTAGACCATTAAAGTCACTTCTAATCACCTCGTATATTTGCGCTTGAACTTTATTAGAGTTTATATCTGCCCTTTAATATTATTTGTAACATTAAATTTTTCTTCTTTTAATGAAATGTTAGAGAATCAACTGGGTAATAATGATATTAGTGAAAAACACTATGAACTATGTGATCTTCATATTATTTCTCACGACACCTACCTAAGGAATATTTTCTGTGTAGATGTAATAAAAATTACATGTTATTGCAGAAGGAGTAAACGTTGTGTCCTTATGTGTGGTAGGCTTCTATACATTAAAAATTGCTAAAATGTCAAAAAAGGAACTACTTTTATAAAGCAGTAAAAATCTAATAAAGATATCTAAAGCTTTTGTTTAGAAGAAAACTACTTAAAAAAGCTTAGTCCATCTGCACTCAGACCAATGGCAGTGATTTAAGACACAGTAGCAAGGAGGACGAGCCAGGAAGGAGAGAGCACAGAATGTTTATAGTAGGGAAAATGTATGTTTAATGCAAAGAACAATATTTCTAACTTATCTGGAATACAGGGCCATGGGGACTTTGCAAAGAAAACAATCAGCAATAATGGGCACTGTATCCTCATCTGGCTGTACGTGTCCAGTGGAGGCTCCTGCTTGTTTTTTGCATTAGACATTTCACTCCTCTAGCTTGTACGACAAAGATGAGTCCCATGGAGAGAAAAACCGGTCTTCCACACAGTTCATCCTTCAGTCAGATACAGATTACTACTTCTCTTCCCAATGGGAGGGATCCTTTTTACTGGACCTCGCCTGTTCATTCTTTATCTCTTTACCTTGTTTGGCTGTCACTGAGGGGAGGCCCATCTCCACCTTCTTTCCTGGCTCCAGCAGTGCAGTACCCAGGACACTCCCTCTACTCTTTGTTCCCAAATAGACCCCCTATGTGGACATGAACTCTACAATATGGATATGAACTGTCACAATGTTTTACATGAGTTTACATTTCTCCTTAAACTTTGTAGAAACAAAATACCATGAAACAGAAATACAAACAAATTAATGAAACACCATAATTTGATTCTTTTGTATTATCAGTACTTTAGCCCCATGAGTTATTCTTATCATACACCCCTGTTCTATGGGTAAAGATACAAAGTCAAATTGCTAGGAGCATTGTGCCCATGTAGAATATGGCTTTGACTTCAGCTCAAGCTTTCTGACTCTAGAACTCTAGCTATTTGTACATACTACCTCCTCCATTGTTTTTTTTTAAATTTATCTTTATTTTTTAGTATTGCAGATTTAGCCCAAAACCTTGCTTATGCTGAGCCCACACTCCCTCACCTGATTATCTCCCACTAAGATTTTCAAGGCTTAGATTTTCTTTTCTTTTTTTTTTTTTTTTTCTCACCAATTCATTTACTACCCAGTCTTGGTTCTGACGTTCTGTCATCAGCCTCTCAGAGTTCTGGGATTACAGACACATGCCCTGTGTGTTTATGTGACTGGTGTGTGATGCCTGGCAGTGAACAAGTTACTTTTCATGTTTGATTTAGTCAGTTGTTATAACCATCCTATGAGACTGGCATCATCTTCATCTTGCAGAGGTTGATTAATGCACTGAAGACTGTTGAGTGAGCAAATAGTCAAAGCAGCACTAAGAGTCTCTTGCTCCCACCTCTGTACCTTACAAACAAATATTTGAACTTTTAATTAATTATAAGGAATTCCTATTTCCCTCAAGTTTTATTACCATGAACTAATTATGCATTCAGTATGGGGCATTTAGTTCTAAAGTCCTATAAAGTTTCTATAGTATCTAATACTATAAGAACTTATAAATAAACCACCAAATAAAACCATAAATATCCTCGTAAACTTACTATAAAACCATTACATACCTGAAAAATATGCCATGAAAAAGAGCACTGGTGATATCAGAGAGACCCAGATAATGTCAGGATCAAGATTACTTCAGTGAAATATTGATGTTCATAGATGTATGTTTTGTTGATCTTTTTGTACTTCCAAATTATACAAATAGATTTTAATTATGGGCAGTCCTGAAAGAAGAATGTCCTTCATGCCTTTACAAATAGCCTTTGGGTAAAAAGGTACCAAATATTGAGAAAAACTTTTATGAGTTTTTCCTTCTCTCCTCTCCAGCGTATTATTTTTTAAGCTGTTTTCCAGCACCACAACTTGACTCTTTCTTTCTTTTTAGCCTTCTTGCCTACTTCATCCCAAGGGCAGTAGGCATTCTCCTATTTACACAGGGATTTTTTTCTCTACCTCCCTATCTTTATTCATATTCTGCCTTCAGGTTTTACTCTCCTCCTTTTCTGTCCCTTGACATTCATTCCTCCCTATATGGACATGCATGGTGATGTCATTTTGATATTTGTGTACAAGATAGAGATCCTCTTTATATGAGCCTTTGTTTGGAAAAGTCTCATTGTATTTATTTAGATATATAAAGGCACCATTTCTTATCAACGAAATTTTTAAAAATGTTTAAGCTACAGAAGAGATTTTTTTTCTGCCAACAGTGGAACAAGTACAGAACAGAAATCTGCTGACCAGTGCAGGCACGAGTAATGGTCAGTCTCCAGCTCAGATTTTTCAATGGAGCAGTTAAACTGAGAGAATCAGGGTTTAACTCAGAATTAAGATTTCCCATGTTATGATGGACAGAAACAAATGCTTCTATAGGAGAGAACTTTTTGTTTTCTGGCCAAATTAAAAGTGAACTCAGGCTTTTTGTAAAGGCTATGAAATAAATTGAAAGTTTGATAGGCAGGTCCTTGGAAAATAATCACAAGAAATATATGGAAAAGAAACTTGGAGAAAATCATAATTATTACCTAAACTGCAGATCAGAAATAATGACTAGCTGTAATACAAGAAGAAATGAAAAATAGAAATCACATCTTCTCTAAAGTGTGCATGGTTTCTTATTCATTAGTAAACACACTAAAATCTGTCTCATGCTCATTACCAAATGCAGAGTCATTCATTCCGGGAACACTTTATACCATCTCTGAAATGCTGGAATAAAGTGTCAATGCCATCAAGTATTACTGATTATTTAATAGAGTCAAATACAGCTCTACTAATTTAGACTGATTATTATGACTTTTTATTCTGTAAATATGTGCAGCACTTCACATCCCCACCATATAATTCTATGAAGCTTTGTGTTGTCCTCTGTACCTGGTAAATTAATCTCATCCGTATAAGTGGTCTGTCTCATAAAAATAGGGAATATTATCTTCCACTGCACACTACTAGACAAAGCAAAATCTTCACACACAACTAAATCACTATCATACTGCACTCTTTCTAGGTCAGCATGGAAATGTAAAAAAAAAACAAGAAAAGTAAATTATCTTAAATATTTTATAATTTGCTTTGTCTTTTATTTCCTCTCACATGTGCATCTTATATATCAGAGTGGAGGCAGTTTCCTCCTTTCTAAAGCCAGTTTTCAACAGTGGCCAACTCCAGTGTTCACTTCATTATATCAGTCTATAGCTAGTGATTTATGCAGTAATAAAACTCTAAAATTTTTAAATCCTAGAGGGATTAAAGGCAGGGGGTATCTCTATTGACAATGATTCTGTTTTTCTTTCAGAGATGCTTTGAAATGAAAATTTTTCTGCACCTGACACTCCAAGAGCAAAGAATGTAATTTCTAAACATGTTAGAGTTTGATTACGATAATGTGGCTTAAAAGAAGAATATATCTCTATCTCTACACCTATATGTTAAATTTCCATTTATTTATTTATTCATTTGCAGTCAGAGGCACAGAAACTTGGTCTTTTGTGCCAATATCATTTTTCAAATGAGGAAATAGACTCCACAGAATTAATTATTTTGCTATTGATACCAAGGCTAGAATGAAAGACTTGAATTCTTATGCAGTTTCCACTCTTTATCATTTTATACAACCCAGACAAACCAAAGAACTTCTTTGGGATTACAGTCCTTTACCTGGGAAAAGGTTTCAGAAATCCTGCCCAATTACACCCTTGCAGGATGCATCTAACTTTTAAATTTTCTCTTATTTTTTGGTGGACCCACAAATTCCCTCCTGTTGTAACTGGTTCATTTTAGACAGCCCCTCCACTCCACATACACCCTGTTTAATCCCTGCATATTAGTGTTACCAATAAATACAGATCTTGCAGCTGTTCAAAGGGTCATGACAATCTTTCGTAAGCTTAGAGGTGTCTCACAGACAGAGTGGGCTCCTCCATCTCTTCTTGGACCAAATTTCTAGATAATCAAGCTTTCTGACTCCAAACTGACCACCAATTTTATATTCCAAAAAGCAAGAGTTGTATACACAAATTGAGGCAGTATTTCTTTGTTGAAGATTGCTGCAGCCAGCATGGCTCTCAGACTTTCCAGGGTGAAGACTGTTAAAGACAACAAAAAGGTGAAGAAATGAAGACAAGATGCAGAATACTGGGATCCGGTGGTGCCCTCTCTCTGGATGGGAGGAAACGAATTGTGCAACTTCTGCAGTGCATTTACTTATGCATTTGTCAGGTTGATGTCACATGACACCCTTTTACCTAGCAACATGTTCTAGGATTGCTTTGGTCCTCTCTGGACTGGAGCAGCTTGTTCATGTGCCTTACCTCGGGGGTTCTTTGTTCTCTAACTGGCCTTGCTCTAGTCCTGAGCATGTGGTTGAGCTCCAGCTTCAGCTGCTTCCCACAGAAGAATCAGTTTTGTCAAATTCTATGAGAATATAAGAAAGGACAAATGATAAATATTTCTACCAAATTATATGAAAATGGAGCTAAGGTTTTATACATTGTTTTGTGGTTTTGAAGTGAGCATAAACTGGTTCATGGCATTTCTGTTTGTGCCTTGTGACTCTCTCTCTCTCCCTCTAAGTAAAATAACATTTTTAATAGATTTTTCTTACCTTGACACATTTTCTCAGCTTGAAGTTAATATTTCAAGTTTTGAGACACAGAGCTTCTGGAAAGCATACCTCTTTCACAATTGCTAGTTTTCTCCAAGTTTGAAAGTAAATTACCTACTAGAATTTTAATAGATAAAAGCTTGGAACAGCCAGCATGAGATAATGCAATACCTTTGTGAGCAAGTCACTTTTAAAACATCTCTGGTTTTAGAACACACAAGCTGAATATAGCAAACTTATTATCAGTCATGATAGCAGGTATTCAGGAGAATAGTGAGAAAGTCTCTGGAGTTTTAATGCTATTCTGATTTGCTTGTCCTTAAAATCAAAGCCAGTGGCTTTGTAATATTTTAATACATTACCCCAAGAATTTATAGGCCTGTGTTTATCATATAGAACATAAATACAGCTCTCTACAGATTAATATTAGAATAGTTTAGAAGGCTAGATAATGGAACCTACTTTGCAATCACTGAATCTATTTGAAGGAAACATGTTTGTATTCAGTTCCAAAGCAATGGTAAATTAATGTCCAGGTCAGTATCTATTAATGATCACATCTCCCTTAGATAACTGTTGCAACTTTTGCATTAAAAAAAGCATCTGTAACTAAGCAGGTGTCACTAGCAACATTCCAGAACACATAGCTACCTGACAATTTTCATTGATTTCTCTTATATTAGAGAATGAAATGTCAGACACAATTAATTGCCTTTTTACAATAAGTAGTTACAGCAGGAGTAACTACTTCATGAAAGTACTTCCTGTCTAATGAACAATGGATGTATTCATTTAAATGTATTCAATTTAGATGAATGCAGTATGTCTATATTCATTACAGTTATACATATCTGTGGGTTGAATTGGTGGGGTGGTAATTGCTACCTTTATAAATGGAGCAATGCTGTCAATCTGAAGGAAGAAAACCCATTTTTTATCATATATTATATAACACTCACATAATAGACACTTTCCATAATCATTCCTTCAAATATAGAAAGTTTACCCTTGAATTTCCAGTGGACTAATGTTTCTAAAAATGGTTGCACTCTGTCATATGGGAAATTATTCAAGGGACTAAGAATCTTAAGATCTCTCCACTCAGCATTTTCTCTTTGTCAATCTGCATTCCTTCAACTGAGGTAAAGGGATAACTTACCATGGGTTATCTTATTCTTACACAGTATATTATTTTTCTTTAAACTCAGTGAGGTGGCCCTATTAAGAAGTGATTTATTTATACCCTTTTTTTGTAATGAGCTGAGTATATTTTCAAGTAGTTTTAGAAAAACTAAGAAGGTAGTACACAGAGTTTCCATGTCTCTCCACAACTCTTTCCAATTACATTTTGCATTGCATGATGGATTAGTGTGTTAAAATTGGTGACTCCATATTGATACATAATTATCGTCACCATTTATCCTTTTGTGTTAGGTTCTCTGTGTGTGCGAGAGTTACATGAGTTTTGGTAACATATACAAATTAAGGATTTTCAATTCTCTTTCCTTTAGTGCAATTAATAACCAAGCAGAAATAAATGAACAAACATTCATTGACTAAATGTATTCATTCTTTAATGGGTATTTGTTAACCATTAACTTTTTCTTCTTCACCAAAAATATTGCCTGATTTCACTAGTATTCACTGGAATGTTCTTTATTACAAGTTGATAGTTGTTGTTTCTTGGTGCACTAATACTATATTATGTTTACCAAACATAACTGGTTTATGTATGTTTCACTGTTTCATTAGTTGATAGATCTAGAAAGCCAGCACACACTCTCTATAAATTCATGCAGTATAGCACATGTATCAGATCAATAAGAAATTTGGAAATTATATCCATTCCTTTATCCTTTGGTGACACAGATGAGAATAACTAAGCAATAAAGCAAGAGGTGGTAGTATGATTATCTAAGGATACACCTGGCTTTCCTTATTTCCTTTGTAATATATTTTTCTGGTGGAAAATATGTACATTGATATATGGAGATGAAATTGGTGATCCTGAATCCTGAAAAACAGTGATTCTAATGGAAATGCATGCATATATCAAAAATCATCTAATTTCAGATGTCACTAACAGGAAGTAATTATAGGAACAAAATAAGAAATTATATGAACAAATTTTAAATATTTAATTGTTGCTTCATGGACACAAATGCAATAAACACTCTAGCATCTGTCCAGTAAGCCAGAAAGCTGTTATTCTTTCTAAATTAGAAAGGATGCTGGATTTTCTAGCCAGAGGCCATCCAGGGACACTTCACATGCTTAAGGTGGTTGTGTTTCTCTTTTTATTTGGGCATCTTGGAGGAAGTTTTAGCAAGAAGAAGATGCTCCCCTTTAAAATCAGGAAGTGGCGGACATCACACCTTCTCTGGACAGTGACAGAAAGGCCCAATTTGTCATATCCTATTCCATGTCTGGGAAGCCTGTAACTGGTGCAAAATGAAGCATAAGGGAACAGTGGATTGTAGTAAGATGGAAGAACATAAGTCAAGAATCTACAGTTCTATTTGTGAATCTGAGTGATGTTGTCACTTTCCAGTCCTTTAGAATAATTTTTCCATAAGCTCCTTAGATCTCTGTTATGGTGTAGATAAAATATGTCCTCTAATTGCTTCATGCACTCATAGTGAGGCTTCTGGAAGGGGATTGAAATCTGGGGAAATACGTCTAGCTTGCCATTAGCAGGTGGGTTCTGAGCAGAAGAGGTGGGTCACTAGGAGTGGAGACATGACTTAGAAGGGTATATCCCCCTTCCTGGCTGCTAATTTCTCTCCCTGCTACTGGGCCTCCAGCCATGAGCCCTTCTATCATACAGTGTCTATGTTTAAACCTGCTTACCATGAACTAAGCTTCTGAAACACAGACCAGAATAAACCTCTTCTCCCTAAGTTGTGAGTGTAGGGTATTGTGTCTCAGCAATGAAAGAGTGACAAAGACAATCTGAAAATCTATAATATGAAAATTGCTCTAAAGATCTACAAGTTCCTTTTGTTAGAGTCATGTTTATGTACCTACTGTACTATTATTTCAATAGCTTAGTTTTCCATGATGACTCTTGTTGTCAGGATAGGCAATGCTGTGCATATAGCAGAAAACACATTTTTCCCTGTGTTTGTTAATTTCACTTAGCTATTGAGTTTCTGCTAAGTGACAATCACCATGTTGGATGTTATAAAATGCACCCACCATTCCTTTTACAAAAAATGTCAGATACTGAGGAAATCAATATCAATAACATTGAAGTTAATTAAGCTCACTCAATGCATTCTTGACTATGTGTGCACTTCTTAAATAGTTCAACAGGAAAGAGAAAACTATTGTGAATTTGAAAACATAGACTTCTGGAAACTCTAGTTATATGAATAATTTAAATTTACTTTGATTTCAGGTGTTGGGTAGAAGATGAAAAGGGCTTCTCTCACTTGCTCAAATGTGCTTTTTAAAACTTTTCTGGTCACATATATTCAGTGATACAAACATACTCTCACATCTCCTAACACAGCAAAACATCTAAACATCAAGTACCTACATAGGGGAGGAAAAAGAATTTTTTCTTTAAGGAGGTCCTAGCTGGGACTTCCTGTAGAAAATACCAATTAGTAAGAAACAACAAGGAAAGACTTAAGAACATGTAAACTTTTTCAGTACAAGGGATATAATTTGAGAAAGGGGAGTTTTTCTTAAATTAAATCTGGGGAAGTTGCCTTAGACTTCAGGTATAAAACTATTTTTATCTGAAGTAAAGGAAAGTGTGTGTGCTGAAATGTGTGGTTACAATCTAAAAAACCCAGTGAAGTAAGAAAAAGTTGTCATGGAGAAGTAAATCTTGCCTTCTCATTAGCTCAGAGCTTCTAGTGATTTAGAGTCAAGTTTTTTCTTCCTATTGTAGCAATGCTGACACCTCTACAAATAGAAATTTCCTTTATTGATATAAAAATGTGTCTTAAGAATGATTTTAGAGTGTTCGCATCAGCAGCACATATACTAAAAAGAATGATTTTAGAGTTCCTCTTATATCATCAGTTTCTCAGAATGAGACGAACAATTCTTATGCCAAAGAAACACTTTTGATGTGGCATATTCTGATCTTCTCTAGTCAAATTTTGGGGTGATATTTCCTGGCCCTGATCACCTTTATTTGCTTTGCAGAATGCTGTGTGCTTCTGTGAATACTGTCCCACTTTTCTCACAATCCATTTGGTTACTTACTATTATCTCCCTTAATTTATACTGAGATAACTGGAACCCTTAGAGCTTAAACTTAAGGACAGAGGGTAATATTCAAGCTACTCAGTCTTTAAAGGCTAAATAATATTACCTTATAAAATAAGGGAATAAAACCCTTTAAAGTAAAATTTACGTTCTCCAAACTTTTACAAAGATGCCAAGAGTTCTTTTGACTCAGAAGCACATTTGATTGAAGGAGAGGAAAATGTGCTACCATCGAAGCAGGGGTTTATTCGGGGTGAATATAATAGATCCGTTAGAGAATATTGCAATCTTTAAAGGAATTTATTCTATATGACAAGGAAAGCTCAAATGTGGGCTGTCATGCCAAGAATAGTAATTCAATCCTTAGAGCTCTGCACTGATATGAAGCTCAATGAGATATAAAGAACAACATTAATTTCTTATATCTTTCATAATCAGGATACCTACTAGCAAGCAGTGGAACAGTATTGCTGCCTGGTTTTTTCTTAGTGTTCATCTTTCAGTTTCAAATGCAGTGTAGATTTTTAAAATTACACTTAGTTCTCTCACTCCTGGAAGTTAAGGAATCCATATCCTACTGGATCCACCTGAGTTGGCAAAGGCAGGCTGTGTTTATGTGGCATTGGGTTAAAGCTAAACAGTGGGGAAGCTGTGGTCCTGGTGAGAGAATCTATAAAGTCAGGTAGATCTGAGCCTGAATTCAGTCTCCTCAGCATTTTATGGGTTTGAAAGCATGTCTGTGCCTCACTTTCCATATTTGTAAATGGAGTGATAATAGCATGTACTTCAGAGAGTTACTGTGGAGAGAGAGTTAACACATAGGAAATATATTTCCAACATGCAACACAAGGCCAGTTAGTATTAATGTGTAGTAATCATTACAATCATAAAAGTGAGTGATACCAAACAACCATATTGTCAATTAAATGTCTTAATATAATCAGAAGACTTGCCACTTCATAACCATATCTATTGTATTCATGAAGAAAAAATTCTTGGTATGGAAAGATATATATTCTCTCATAACCACATTAATTATAAAAAGTAATTATACAGAATTTGTACTGAATTACAACATAAAATGCTCATTGGCATCAGCTAATAATTTTAAACTGACTCATTAAGATGACTTTCATTTCCAATTTGAAATTCATTTCTAACCTTTTAATGAATCGTGGAGCACGGTTAACAAGAAACTTTCTTTTATATCACAAATGTTTTATTCTGCTACACAAGCGTGCAAAAACATCCTCCACTAGGCAAAATGGGAAAAGAAAAATTTGAATGCCTGGCAATTCAATGAACTGTTTTTATCTTTTCTGTCCACTTTATTAATTTTTTATTTTTAGAATTTACTGATGCTGAAAATATCTGGCTATTTTGATGTCTTTCACATTTAGTGTATATCTTCAAATACATTTAAGAATTGTGTAACTACTTCAGAAAGTAAATGATGTCTGAATTTACCTTTGGGATATTTAACATTTTTCTTATTTTAAAACATAAAAGAAAATAAAACATTAATAAACAGACATCCATTTACAAAATATCATAAGAACAATGCAACCAAAACAGGGTTACAGACAAAGTTGTAGGAAATTAACAATGGTTGTTGTATTACTTATTGATATCTTCAAAGTGGTTTCTCAGGAAAACAAATAGAGTCATACACTATTGATCAAATAAATAATCATTAACTGTTCCTTTCTGTAAAGAAATACAAGACAGTAGTACAATTATGTTAGCTGTCCCGCGTACACATACACATAATTTCCCCTTCTTTCCATTCTCTTTCCCCACACGCTAGTTGCCCTTTACTTTTGAGCATTTTCCTCTCATTTCACAATGTCTACCATATCTCCTAGGTTTATTTACTCTTTCAGATCTTACACTAGTGAGAAAATATGATGCTTACACACACAGGTCTGATTTACTTCACTTATGAATATGGTCTTTAGTTATGACCATTTACCTATAAAAGCCTCGAGTTTATCTATCTTATACCTGAGTAATATTCCATTATATAAAAGTAGCACAACTTTTTTATCCAATTCTTAGTGGATGGACATTTGGATTGCTTCCACAGTTTAGCAATTACAAATTGTTCTGCTATGAACATGGGTGCACATATATCGCTGGGATATGATGTTTTCAGATCTTCTGGGAAAATACTCAGAAGGGGAATAGCTGGGTTGAATAGGACCTCTAGACCTAGTTTTCTGAGGAATCTCCAAACTGATTTCCACAGTGATTTCACCAGTGTGCATTCCTACCAGCAGTGGAGAAGAGTTCCTATTTCTCCACAGCCTTGCCAACATTTGTCATTGGTTGATTTCTTAATGCTAGTCATTCTTATTGGGGTGAGATGGAATCTCAATGTTGTTTTAATTTGCATTTCTTGAATGACTAATGATGAACATTTTCTCATGTATTTATTTGCCATTTGTATTTCATTTTATGAGAAATATGTATTCATCTCAGCTGCCCGTTTTTGGATTGGGTCTTTGAATTTGGGGGGGCTGATTTTTTTTTAATTCTTTGAATGTTCTAGATAGAAGACTTTTGTCTGAAGGACAATCAGCTAAAATTTTTTCCCAATTTGTTGGTTTTCTTTTTACTCTGCTGGTGATTTCTTTAGATGTGCAGAAACTTTTCAGTAGGATGAGATCCCAGTTGTTGATTCTTTCAAGTGTTTCACATGCACTTTGGTTTTTTTTCATGAACTCTCTGCCTACCCTTATGTCTTCAAGGTTTTTACTTACTTTCTATCCCAGTAGATTTAGTGTTTCTGTTTTAATATTGATATTTGTGATCCATTTTGTATTGAGTTTGGTGCATGGTGATAGACTTGGGTCTATTTTCATTCTCTGGCAGGTGGCAAGCCAATTTTTCCAGCAACATTTATTAAAGAAGCTATCATTCTTCCAGTGAGTTTGTTTGGCCTCTTTATCAAAGATTAGGTGGCTGAGTGTATTTTGTGGTTGTGTCTGTGTCTTCCAGTCTGTTCCATTGATCTTCTGTTCTGTTTTTTAGCTCGTATCATGTTGATTTTATGACAGTAGCTTGATAGTGTAATTTCAGGTCAGAGATTGTGATTTCACCTGACTTGTCCTTGTTGCTCAAGATTGCTTTTGCTGTTCTGGGTCTCTTCTGGTTCCAGATGAATTTAAGAAATATTTTCTTTCAGTCTGTGAAGTACGCTAATGATAGTTTAATGGGAATTGCATGGAATCTGTACAACAATTTTGCTAGTATGTCCATTTTCACAATGTCGCTTCTTCCTATCCATGTGCTAGGAATAATTTCCCATTTATTGAAATCCTATTCGATCTCTTTTTTCAAACTTCTATAGTTTTCATTGAATAGATCTTCTACTTCTTTTTAGATTGATTCCTAAATATTTCAGTTCTTGGATGCTATTGTGAAAGGTGTGGTTTCCTTAATTTCTCTCTCAGTCTGTTTGTTGCACGTGTATAGGAATGCTATCGATTTTTGGATGTTGACTTTGTATCCAGCTACAGTACTGAATTTGTTGATTAATTCAATGAGTCTTCTTGTGGAAATTTGGGGTCTTCCATGTGAAGTACCATGTCATCTGCAAATAATAATATTTTACTTCTTCCTTTCCTATCCTTATTCCTTGTATTTCTCTCTCTTGTCCAATTGCTGTGGCTAATGTTTCCAGAACTATGTTGAATAGAAGTGGTGACAGTGGACATCTTTGTCTTGTTCCTGATTTTAAAGTAAAAGCTTTCAGTTTTTATCCATTTAGTATGATGTTAGCTATTGGTTTGTCATAGATGGTTTTGATGAAATTGAAGTAAAGACCATCTATTCTTATTTTCTGTAGAGTTTTTATCATGAATACATGTTGGACTTTGTTGAAAGCTTTTTCTGCATCTACTGGGATGATCATGTGGTTCTTGTCTTTGGCTCTATTGAGATGGTGTATAACATTTATGGATTTGCAAATATTGAACCATCCCTGCATTCCTGGAATGAATCCAACTGGGTCATGGTGTATGATTTTCTTGATGATTTGCTGCATTCTATTTGCTACTATTTTATTGTGTATCTTTATATCTATATTCATTAGGGAGATTGGTCTGTAGTTCTCTTTCTTGGTTGGGTCTTTCTCTGGTTTTGGTATCTGTATAATACTTGCCTCCAGAAATGAGTTAGGGAGAATTGCTTCCTTTTCAATTTCATTGAAGAGTTTGAAGAGTGTTGGTATTAAATCTTCTCTGAATTTCTTGTAAAATTCTGCTGAGAATCTATCAGGGCCTGGGATTTTCTTTGTCAGTAAGATTTTAATCATGTTTTCAATCTCATTATTTGATATTGGGTTGTTCAGGAATTTTATATCTGCTTGACTCAGCCTTGGTAATTTGTACATATCTAAGAATCTGTCCATTTCTTCTGAGTTTTCTATCCTGTGGAACTAAAGATTTTCAAAGTAGGTATTAATGATCTTCTGAATTTCTGGAGACTCTGTAGTAATTTCACCCTTTTCATTCCTTATCGCATGAATTTGAGCTCTTTCCTTTCTTTCTTTTTGATAAGGTTGACTAGGGGTTTATCAATATCATTTATTCTTTCAAAGAATCAACTCTTCGATTCATTTATTTTTTTAATAGGGTTTTCTTCCTCTCAGTGGTATTAATTTCTTCCCAGATCTTTGTAATCACCTCCCTTCTTTGGGCTTTGGGCTTGACTTCTTCTTCTTTTTCTATAAGTTTGAGGTACACCATTAGGCTACATATTTGTTCTCTTTCTGTTTTCCTTATGTGTGAATTCATTGCTATAAATTTACCTCTGAGGACTGCTTTCATCGCATCCCATAGATTCCGGTAAGTTGTATTTACATTTTCATTTGTTTGTAGGTATTTTTTAATTTCTTCTGTGACTCATTGGTTGTTCAGGCGGTTGTTTAATTTCCAAGTGTTTATGGAGTTTTTAAACTTCCTTTTGTCATTAATTTCCAGTTTTATTGCACTGTGGTCAGGTAACATGCATGGGATCATTTCAATTCTTTTGGATTTAGGTATGTATGCTCTTTGGGCTAGAATGTGGTCTATTTTAGAGAAAAACCCATGTGCAGCTGAAAAAATTGTGTATTCTGATGTTGTGGGGTGGAACACTCTGTATACATCTACTAAGTCCATTTGTTGACATATTTGGTTCAGATCTGTTATTTCTTTGCTGAGTTTTTGTCCAGTTGACCTATCTCTTTGTGTGAAAGGAGTGTTGATGTCCCCTATTATACTAGTATTATTAATTATCTGGGTTTTCATGTCTCTTAAGATTTGTCTTATATAGCTTGGTGCTCTGATATTTGGTGCATACATGTTTATGATTGTTATCTCATCCTCTTGCATTTTTCCCTAACAAGTATGTAGTGACCTTCTTTATCTCTTTTGATTGTTCTTGGTTTGAAGTTTACAATGTCTGCAAACATAGTAGCTACACCTGCTTTTTTCTGTGATCCTGTTGCATGGAAGATTGTTTTCCATCCTTTGACTTTCAATTTTTGGATTTCCTTTTGACTAAAATGTGTTTCCTATATACAGCATATTGTTGGATTTTGTTTCTTAACCCACTCTGCCAGTCCGTTTCTTTTGACTGGTGAATTGAGACCCTTTAGATTTATGGTTATAACTGATATGTGTTGACTTATCGTTGTCGTGTTATTTCCTTGCTGTTGGTTTCCTACTTTGTTTACCCATTTAATTACTTGTTGTACTTGAGGGTTCATTTCTACTGTGGTTCTTGAAATTGTGGTCATTTTTTTTCTCTGTCTAGAATATCTTTTAGTACTCTTTGCAACTATGGTTCAGCACTCATGAAGTTCTTCAATTGCTGTTTGTCTTGGAAATATTTTATTTCTCTGTTGAGTTTGAAGGATAGTTTGGCAGGGTACATCAGTCTTGTTTGAAAGCTGTTTTGTCTCAGGACCTGTGATAGTTCACTCAAAGCTCTTCTAGATTGGATGGTTTGTGTTGAGAATTCTGCTGTGATTCTAATGGGCTTTTCTTTATACATGATTTTTATTTTCTCTAGCAGTTTTTAATATTCTGTTCTTTTGCTGGAGATCGGGGATCTTAATTATTATATGTCTGGGTGTAGTTTTATTTTGGTTATGGTTAGTTGGAGTTCTATATGCCTCATTTAACATGTGTGTATAACAGCCTCTGTTTCCATGCTTGGGAAATTTTCTGCTATTATTTCTGCAAATTTTTTTTTTATGTCATTTGTGTTGCTTCCTGGTGTTTCATTGACTCCTATTAGCCATACTTAATTCCTCTTTGCCTCGTCTTGCAGCTGTTGAATTGATTATTCCTGGTTCCTTGTTGATTTTGAGAGATCCTTTCTTTCATGTTCAGTAGCTGCCATGCTGTCTTCAAAATCTGAGATGCTATCTTTGGCTTCCTTCAAGCAGTTTTGGCAGCTTTCAGTGGACGTTTTGATTTCCTGGATATCTCTTTGAATCTTGTCCATGCATTTTAATTCATTGTTATATTTTTATTTAATGTTTCCATCTGTTGCCTATGTTCATCTATTCTTTTATATGTTTCTTCTTCAGATGTTCTGAGCAGTTCTTTAATTATTATTGTCATTTCATTTTTTGCCTGAGAGATTATTTCTGATCTGATCTCTTCTGTGGCCTGATGGAGTTGCTTCTTTACTTCCATTGCAGTCATTTCAGCAATTTTAGGTGTGTGTTTAACAAGTTCTCCTATGTTGATGTCTCCTGGATTCGTTCTGAGGGGGGTGAGTCCTGAGATTGTGTTTTAGTCTTTCATCTTGTCATGTTTGATACAGGATGCAGAACACTCAGTCTCCCTCTCCCCTGGCAGTTCAGCAAAGGTCGCTGGTGTCTTTAGTTTTCCTGGTGGTCAGGATGGCCCCTCAGTGTCCACTGAGATGTGCTGTTTAGCCTGGGGTCTTCCAGCAGATGGTGAAGTGTATCTAGTTCTCCCAGGTCTCACACGTGAACTGTGATGTCAGCTAATGTTAGACCATCTGATCCAGTGTCCCCTGAGAGCTCAGGGCACGTGTATGACCCAGAATCAGGTTGCACTGGTGGCACAATCCCAGACTAGTGGTCCTGTGTCCCCAGGCAGTTCAGGGTACATGCAAGACCCAGACACGAACTGCAGGGTCAACAGTTTGTGGATCTCTTAGTTCTGTGTCTCCAGCCAGCTCAGGATGCACACAGGAGCTAGACATGGGCTGTACTAGTGGTGATCACAGACCTCCTGTGTCTGTGACCTCCTGGAGGTCAGGAGACAAGTAAATTCCAGATCCGAACCACGGTGCCAGCAGCTTATGGAGTGCCTGCTCTAGTCCCTCACTTGGTGGGCACAGCACATGCAGGGAGGGCCCACACATGAACCCTGGTGAAAGCAGTTTGTGGGCCTTCTGTCTTGGTTACTTTTCTCTCATTGCTGGGACAAAATACTTGATGCCCAAAATTAAGGAAGGAAAGGTTTATTTCACTTACAGTTTGTGGAGGCTTCAGTCTGTACTTGGCAGGTTACAAGGCAGAATGGTACATGGCAGAAGGCTACAGCTCATGGTGGCAGAACACAGCCAAATCAACAAGCACACAGAAGGGAGGGATGGCCTCAAGCAGCCTCTTCCTCTCCCTTACATATGCAAACTATCCACCCCAGGGCGGGTGTAGCTCTCACACTCATAATCAATCAAACACTAAAAGCCTGCCCCATGGCCACATGAGGCTTTGGGGAGACACACAGACACAAACCATAACACCTTCTTAGTGAGAATCTCCTGTTGGCACCGGGCTCATAGAGGGCAGTTACCTTCAGGATATTTGATCAGTAAGAATACTATGTCATTCAACAATAACCACAAAGAAGGAAAAGTATTAAATATCACATGTTAGAGGTAAATATTGCATGTTATAAATATATATACACATATATATGTATATATATGAGAGAAAAAGTGAGAGAGAAAGGGAGGGAAAGGGAGAGAAAGAGAGAGAGAAAGAGAGAGAGAGAATTTTTTCCTTCCAATTATTCTTAACTAATCAGGACTACATAGCTCTTGTTTAGCAACTTGTAAGTATCACTCCATGCCTAATTATCATATATATGTTTTCACTTCTTTACATGTAATTCTCTGTTGTTTTCCAGTAGACCATAAACTTCTGGGAGTAAGAAGAAATACAAGACAGTCATTTAGCAGTCTTTCACTAAGAAATTTTTGGATGTATGCATACTTAACAGTTATTTGGATAAATAGATAATTAGATGAATGGATTCATGGTCAGGTTGGAAAAGCAGAATTAACCAGTTAAAAATGCACTCTCTCTGTACTGCCATCTAGCACTTTAAGTTGACATAAATTACAAAATTAGTTAATATTGTTTTGTTTTTTGTTTTTTTTTTTGGTACCGTCAATTGAACTCACGACCTCGCGCTTGCCAGGCAGGCACTGTGCTGCTGAGCTAAATCCCCAGCCCCCCAAATTACTAAATATTAATGACCTATACTGCTAAATGGTAAGTTGCATTTACATGATACCCCGCAGGCCTGAGATTTCACCTGGTCCTCTTCTCTGCTCTCACTAGGCTTCCCCTGAGCAGAGTGTCCCTATTTTACGATTTAGAACAAGCTTTCATCACCCTGGCAATGTCATGGCCTTTGGGCCAAAGGTCCTCACAAAGGACAGTTTCACAATTTACTATTTAGGTTGTACCTCAGCTTTTTTTTTTTTTTTTTTTTTTTTTTT
>NW_004955432.1:6542205-6602546 GCF_000276665.1 Chinchilla lanigera
CCCAGCGCCTAGAAACTCAGTCTGCAGTGTCACCGGGGTCTTTCTGTACCTCAGCTTTTAAATTTTGCCAAAATTATTCTTATGTTCATTCCCTGTCTCTCCCTTTCCCTCCCCTGCCTTTCCTTTCCTTTCATGATTCTCATGGACCTTCTCATGTCCTCATTTTTATGTCAATCCCCCTCTGATTTTTAGCCTCATGCCTCAGTTTCTCTATGTCTTAATCCCCTCATGCTGCCATTGGGTTTATCTTAATATCTCTGGCTTTGCAGGACATACTAGATTGTGAACTATGTTTGTATGTTTTGCTGGGGGCATTTACATTACACCTACATACCTTTCCTATCCTAGTAATGTGATCAGGTTACGGCCTCAGGGATGTCATTAATACCACAGAGGAAAGAGAGATGGCAAATGATGCACCATTTCCTGACAAGGAAAAAGAAGCAAGAAATGTGATATGAATGTGAAATGTGAAATGTGAAACAGTGGTGCATGCCTGTAATCCCAGCACTCTGGGAGGCTGAGAGAAGAGGATCACAAATTAGTAACATCCAATCTTAAAATTAAAAAAAAATTAAAAGTTACTGGGGATGAAGCTTAGTGTGAAATCCCTGAGTTCAAATTCTAGTACTGCATATGCATATAAAAATGAGATACATAACTTAGTCTTAAGATCTTATGAAATGTATTCACAAAACATGCCAAATAAATTAAATATTAATAAACTCTCTTATACTTATAATGTTTTGAGATGAAATGTAGTATGAAAAGTAAAGGTAGTTTTGGAAATATGTTCACATGAAGACACTAAGAATAACTACCAAATTCTCATTCTTGGTTGTTTAATGATCATAGTACAAGCCTACATATAATCTAAACAAATAAAAAACACACTTTTGCCATAGAACAGCCATGAATTCTTCATTATTTCTTCCGCTAGTTCATAAGCCTGAAGTACATTTGTGCAATGAGCAGAATTAACCAAATATTTTCTAACACTGTTGCTCCAATATCATAATAAATAAGAGAAACCACAATCAAATCAGTGTAATTTTTAGTTCTCCTCCAATCCTTGAAATTATACTAAGAAAGGGAAAGAGGAAGAACTAGTGGAAAAGACTAGATGAGAAGTAGTGGTTTGCCTTGAAGGTAAGCCCAGGAAGAAGATTTAGCACTAATTCATTGTTTTCCTCTGTGTCAATTCTCAGAAGTGACCACCTCGGCTGCTGTCATCTCAGTTCTTCCAGCAACTGGGTTTTTATTCTGAAATCCACCTACACTCACATTACTACCTGTATCCTATCCAACAGCTCTTGTATCCTCCGTTATCCAAATGCCTACTTGTATTCTTTTAGGGAATCCAGATGTTTGGTCTAAAAATATTTTTTTAATTTGCTACCATCTTAGGTGAAGGCAAATGTGCATATGGGCATATTTTTATTACCTTTTTGAATTCTGAACAACACAAATAACTTGTTTTAAAAATTCAATAAAAAAATTTTGCATTTTAAAAATTGTATTGGTACCTTTTATATATACATAATGACATTCATCATAGGAAATTTGTACCTGTGTATGATATATCTTGATTCCACATTTTTTCCCATTCCCCTCCCCTCCTTTCATCTCCTCTCCCCCTTCTTATTTATGAAAGATATATTTCAATTCTTTCTTCAATTCTATTTTTTTCTTATCCCTTTCTTCCTTTGCCCCCTCCTTTCCCTAGTTCCCCTTCTAATTTGAATGTTTTTTTCCCATTCCTCAATATCTATTATATATTTTGGTCCTTTTTGATATCTCACACCAGAGAAATCATGTGATATTTACACATGTGTGTCTGATTTATTTTACTTAAGAGTGTCGTCTCAAGGTGCATCCATTTATCTAGAAATGTCTCAAGCTTATCCTTCTTTATGGCCAAGTAGTATATATATATATATATATATATATATATATATATATATATATATATCCACATCTTCTTTTACCCATTCATCAGTTTATGGCCATCTGGGCTGGTCTGTTTGTGACAAACAGTTATTGCAAACTGTGCCACTGTAAACATGGGTGTGTATATATCACTGTGTTATGATGTTTTTAATTCTATTGGGAAGATACCAAGAAGGGGAATAGCTGGGTCAAATGGAACCTCTAGTTTTAGTATTTTGAAGAATTTCCACAGTGGCTGCCCCAGTCTATGCTCCCACCAACAGTGGAGAAGGGTTATTTTTTCCCCACAGCCCTGCCAGCATTTATTATTGGATGACTTCTTGGTGATAGCTATTCATTCTATCATCACTGAGATAGAATCTCAGCACTGTTTTAATTTGCATCTCTCAAATGACCAATGATTTCGGACATTTTTTCATGTATTTATTTGTCATTTGTACGTTTTCATCTGAGAAGTGTTTATTCATTTTAGATGCTCATTTTTGGATTGTCTTTAAATTTGGGGTGTCTGATTTTTTGAGTTCTTTATATATTCTAGATATCAGTCCTTTGTCTGAGGAATGGCTATCAAATATTTTCTCAGAATATTCTTTGTTTCTACACTCTGTTAGTGGTTTCTTTTGCTGTACAAAAAGCTTTTTAATAAAGTGAGGCACCAGTTGTTAATTCTTTGTGATAGTTCCTATGATATCAGGGTTTTGTTCATGAAGTCTTTGTCTACACCAAATCTTGCAGAGTTCTACCTCTTCTATCTTCCATCAGATTTAGCATTTCTGTTTTAGTATTTAAATCTCTGATTTAAATTTTTAGCTTAGTGCATGGTGACAGATATGGGTCTAGTTTTAATCTTCAGCCTATGGATAGTCAATTTTCCCAGCACCATTTATTAAAGAAGCTATCTTTCTTCTAGTGAATGTGTTTGGCCCCTTTATCAAAGAGAAAGTGGCTGAGTGTGTTTGGTATTGCTTTTGCTCTTTTAATCTGTTCTATTGATTCTTGGGTCTGCTTTCTTGCCAGTACCATGCTGATTTTATCACAGTAGTTTTGTAGTACAATTTCAAGTCAGGGATTGTGGTGCCACCTTCCTTGTCTTTGTTGCCCAGCATTTCTTTTGCTTTTCTAGGTCTCTTCTGGTTTCAAATTAATTTTAGGATTGTTTCCTCCAATTCAGTGGAATATGCTATTGGTGTTTTGATCAGGATTGCATTAAATCTGTATAATGATTTTGGAAGTTTGACCATTTCACTATGTTGATTCTTCCTACCCAAGAACAAAGGATGTTTTCCTATTTTCTGATATCTGCTTTTATCTCCTTTTTCAGAGCACTCAATTTCCCATGTAAAGGTCTTTTATAGATTAATTTATAGGTATTTCATTTATTTCAATGCTATTGTGAAAGATATGGTTTTCCTAATTTCTGTATCAGTAAGTGTATGCATGTATAACAATGGTATTGATTTTTGAGTGTTGCCTTTGTATCCTGCTATGCTACTGAATTTGGTTACCAAATCTAGAAGTCTTTTGGTGGAGGTTTTGAAGTCTTCTATGTAGAGTTGTTACGGCAGAAAATTCCCTTCTGTCCCAAATATTCCACAAGAGATGCCAATCGCCAGTGAGAACAAAATCAGAGTTTAGGGGCTGGGGATTTAGCTCAGTGGCAAAGCGCCTGCCTGGCAAGTGCAAGGTCGTGAGTTCAGTTGCTGGTACCGGAGAAAAACCAAAAAAACAAAAAACAAAAAAATCAGAGTTTAATTTGAGGCTAGCCACCCTCACTTCCTTTGCCAATCTGGAAGCAGGGGCCCATGGCTAACTTTGCTTCCCCTTATATACATTTTGGTTTCCATTGACAACCGATTGGGGTGTTACATTCTCTGTCCCCGGTGGGCATATGGTGTTTCTCTCATCCTGTTGGACCCCAGGTCAGTTGCAGGTCGCATGTCAAATTGTGATAGATGTTTCCCCCCTCATTATCTCCTTTTTACAACCTATGCATTCCTTTAGGGTTACAATGTTTATCTAGGGCCAGGAGATGGCATTACCCAGGCAGGGTCACGGAGGGTCACCTAGGCCTAGGCGCCCCCTTATCTTGGGGAGACATTCCTGGGCAGTGTTGATCTGGGGAATTAGCTCTTGCACTGTCCTGGGAGGCTTCCCGAGGCACCATGCAGGCTTTTTACCAAACTATTTTTATATAAAATAGTATGCTAAGATTCGTTGCCCCCTACAGAGTATCTTGTCATCTGCAAAAAATGATAAAATAACTTCTTCCTTTTCTAATTTTATTCCTTTTATTTCTTTCTCATTTCTAATTGGTCTGGCTAATGTTCCCAGAACTATGTTTTAAAAAAAGTGAATTTTGCAGTTTTTTAGTGGTATTTTGGTCCTTCTTGTTTTTTACCATTAATTTTTCCCTTTTATATTTGGGCTAGTATCATTATGCTTCAACGTATAAATCAATTGCCTGTTACTCCACCTACCCTAAGAAAATCTGCCTAAATTCCTGGTGGCCACATTTGTGATCTGGTCGCTGATGAATCTATCATGTAGGCTTATGGTCTGCTTTCTTGAAATAGAGAGCTACCCATTTTAGAGGAACAGCTAATACCTATCTTTTACTTTTTTTATCCATTCTTCTTACATATGTATGTGGTATCAGCTATGTGCCACCACTTTTTACTTGTTACTGAGATAATAGGGGAGAACATGCAGAATTATAGGAAGCATGAATCTGCAAGCTACAATTATCTGTGAGGTTCTAAATATGTATTAATTAAGTATCTATTTGGGGACAGACAATCCTTTGTTTAGCATTGTAGGGACAAAAAAAATGCTTTCTTTTCTTCAATACTTTGAAAGCAATAAGCATAAAAAGAATTAACACTAATTGCTGTATTTGGGGGATAGAACTAAATAAAATAGGATTAAAGCAGGATTTGATAAGGCATGGTGATGGCACATTAAGAAGTTTTTGATACATTAAGCAAGTTGGTTTAAAGACAGATGGCAGATTATAGCTGTTCACCAACAAGGGATCTAACATAGGTTGTCTGTGTCAAATCCTTATTCATTTACTAACTTCATGACCATTTGTGGGTTCTCCAAACATTGCTCAATACATCAGTAAAATTCAAATATAAGTAGAGTTTAATTCTTAGATTTGTTCTGAGGAATACATGAAGTAAGTCACATATCTGACACATAGTTTACTCAGTAAATATTCTTCACTATTATTTTATAGGTAATGAAAAAAAAGGAAGAGTGTTTTATGCAAGTGAATAGTATAGCCAAAACTGAGACATAGCATCCTACAATTGTAAGGATAACTGTTGTGAAGGACATGGAATGATCCTAAAAATAACATGCAGAAACTGACGGATGTGGAGAAAACTTCAGCTGAAGCTGAACACTATAGATACATTAGGTTGTAACTACCAGGTGAAGGGGTCACCCCTGGAGAGAAATGGAAGGGATTAGTTAGCCAGATGAAGGTGGAGTTGTGTGAGACACAAAAACATAATGGGTGATATCAGAGGAAATTTTGAAGTAAGAAGGAAGCATGAAGCAATTGAAGTAGGAAAGTCCAGGGAAATGGTTGATTATTTATAGGCAGAATCACAACTTAGAGATGGAATGTAAGAGGAGGGATGAGTAATGACTAGGCTGTAAGAGTAATCAGTGGGCTAATTTGAGAAAGCTTTTATGTTTATTGATGAGTCAGAGATGATGCTAAAGTGTAAGTTACTTCCTCAGTGACAATGAATTTACAGAAAATAATGAAACTCAACCTACCTTTTCTGTCCATATAGTATTACCTACCAACTTGATTCATATGGGAGAGTGTTATACTACCAGACAGAAATGTAACCAATATCTTTGCCTTTTTTTAAAAGGACTTTGCAGAAAAGGAGAAGTCCACAGCAAAGGCCCTGGAAGATGTCAAGGCAAACTTTTACTGTGAATTATGTGACAAGCAGTATCACAAACACCAGGAGTTTGACAATCATATTAATTCTTATGATCATGCTCATAAACAGGTAAGCCAAAGTGTGACAATTCTTCCAATTCCTATATTTCTATCTTCATCACATAACTGAATTTGGCCTTATTTATTATCATCTAAGGCTTTGAAGTGGGTTCTTTTTATGCCTTTTCTTTTTTTTCCCTAAAAAGTTTTTTTCTTTTTAAATATTAGGTGAAGTCGTATTTTTCTTGAGATGGACCATAAAATTAGAGGTAAACGTAAAAGTAATCTTAACACAGAATGACTTATTTATTGTAGAATTGTATTTATATATATGGAAAAATCAAGAACTAGTAAAAATAGTGACATATTCAAAGTCACCAAACAAGGTAGTTGTAAAGTTGGAAGCCTTGGTTAGCCCTAGGATAGAATCTATTATAAACATGCATGTTGTCTCAAGTACCCCAAGGTATAGGAAGTACTGGGCCTTTGGTAAAATATTTTTTTTTTAATTTTATTGTAAAGAGAGTAGTAAATCAGAAACAAACAAACAAAGAAATAGAACAGTAGCAGCATACCAGTATCACAAACATAAACATATCAAAACAAGAACAGTCAAAGTGATACAGGCTATCAAGACAAAATAATACGAATCAACAGTGGTTGTTACATTACATATCGCTATCCTCAACTACATTGCTCAGATTACCAGATGTAAGAATGAAAGATTGCTCAAACCATTATAGGGAATAAGAAAATAATTCTTCGATAAAACCGTAGAGATAATATAGAGTGTCACTAGACAAAATGGTAGGAGTTCACCATTGTAATTCCATTGCATATCGTTACCTTCAAATCAGTTGCTCAGACCACCAGACACAAGCATGAACAATCGATCAGAATATAAAAAATTGTAAGCATTAACTGTTCATTTCAATACACCATCAGACATCAGCAATACAGTTATCACAGCTATTCATGTATATATATATTTACATTTTGCTTTCCTTCTTTCTTTTTTCTTCTTTCCCTCATCCCAGTCGTTCCTTCTTTTGAGCAATTTCTTTCCCTTTCCTATTATCTATTGTAAGTTTTGAGCTTCATAATTATTAATGAAAGGCTACATTTTTGGTGAGTACAGTCTCTTGAAAGGAATGAAAATTTTACTTAATAAATGCACTATTTATTTATTTATTTATTTATTTATTTTCCCAGTACCGGAAATTGAACTCACGACCTCACGCTTGCCAAGCAGGTGCTGTGCCGCTGAGCTAAATCCCCAGCCCCTAGGTACACCATTTAAAACAAAAGTTCAAATAAGCAAAATTAAGTAAAACTGACAGGGAAACATTTCAGTTAATTTTTTTAAAAATCCAAATCATATACAGTGGTACTTCAGTTTATGAACTTAATTTGTTCCATTATTCTGAGGAGGGGCTGGGGATTTAGCTCAGCGGCAAAGCGCCTGCCTGGCAAGTGCAAGGTCGTGAGTTCGGTTCCCGGTACCAGAGAAAAACCAAAAAACAAACAAACAAAAAAAAAAAAACAAAAAAAAAACCAACATTATTCTGAGGAGCATAGCCACAGTCATGTTCGTCACCGGAGGGAGAGTTCACAAAAGGAAGCAAAATTTTGCCAAACGCTTCTGTTTGTGAGTTGTTCATGAACAGACGTGTTTAGGAACTGAGATATCACTGTAGGAATGTGTGTCATCAGTGTGGATATTCTATATACATGACTACTAATACTACTTTCTTTGTCTGTAAAAGAGGAACCCATTGTTCACATCCTGTTAGATTTTGTCCTTGCTGTTTGAGGTATGAAGCCATTGCTGGTGTGGGACTTAGGAGTTGAATACTGTTGAGTAAGAAAGAAATTCTATGTGTCCACAACATTGCTCAGAATTGTGAGAAGGTGCATATGTCTGGTGACAAATGGACTTGACACATTGGAATCTGTGGGTAACTCTTGTGTACTCTGTATCTAACATATTTACTCATAGAGAACAAAAATATTTTTTATGACATCATTTATATGTATTAAGTACGTACTGAATGTGTGGTCTTAGAAAACACATGGCTGCAAAAGACACAGCTTCTATCCTTGTAGAGAAGCATGTGTGTGTATTTTGCTGCATTTTTTTGATAAGGGCAAGATCAATGGGAAAAATCATTTCAGGATTGTAATTGCCAAATCTTGGTGTGAGAAATAATCACCTTGAAAACATTAATAATACAAACTACTCATGTACTCTCATTCAATAATTCTGAGATATGTCCCAATAATTTATAATTCAAAGTGATAAAAATGAAATTTTCAAGCATATAAAAATGAGCTATTTGTTTATCACACAACTTCAATAATAATCTCATTTCATCTATAACACTACCTTACAATCCCTACCCTCACCAATGCTAATTTATTTTGAAACAAATTCCACACACATGTTTCATCTCAAAGCATTTCATCATGTATTTATGCCTAAAACTATAACTATTATCACACTTAAAATTAATCCTAACTGCTGAATATTAATGACTGAACTTATTTCTTTAATTGCCTCATAAATGATTTATAAATTCATGTTCCTTGAAATCAGTATCCTACAATCTGAACTTCTGACATGTCTTTAAATCTCTTTTAACATATTTTCACCTGTAGGATTTCCCTCTTCAAAATTTTACTCCTTGAAATCTGATTCTTGCACTCAAAATTCTGTAGATCTTCCCACATTCTTTTATACTTTCCATGGTTTTCTGTGTTTCCTTTGAGCTGGTGGCTACAGATAAAGATATAGCCAAATTCAGATTTCTGTTTCTTTCTAAGCAAAAAAATATCTCAGAAAGGGGGTCATGTCACACTGTAATAAGGTAGATGATATCTGGTTGTCCGGCTTCATATAACCTTAAACTTAATCAGTGTGCTGACATATTATCAGGCTGACTAATTATCATTATGTACCCACCAGCATTTTTCATGCATGATTTTCTAAACATTGATGATCATTCGCTGAAGTAAACTACCTCATTTAGAGTTGTAAGAGGATGTTCCTAATTCTATAATGCCTTCATTTATTAGATAGAAAATGTTTGCAAAGATGAAAATTTCATAGACATTACACTGTAAGGGACTTTATGCAGGTGATCTTCAGGGTACACATTAAGAAGAAAATACTCCAGGGATTCAGAGAAATAAAAGGTGCATGGAATAATGATATTTGATCTTGTTCTGTGTTTTCCATGTTATTTGCACATACATAACAATATATGTTGAAATGAAGCCCTAATGATGGGATGTCATTCTTTGTAGGAGAAACATAAGAAGTTCAGGTGAGGAAACAGGTCAACAGTAGGAACCTTGTGGGAATTGTGGAAGGTTTTAAACTACAAGGGGCAAATCATTGACATCAGGTGTGCATGGCACAGCATTCCTTGTTACTTGGAATTCTGCTTAATTAGTTTCCATTTTAGCACTTTCCTTAATCTCGTATCCACTGGATTCCCAGCATGAAGATAGAGCAACTGCTTTCAGTCTATTCCATCTACACATCTCCTTCTGTTTATTTATAGACTGGTACTCTGCCTTTCCTAGGCATGGTCCTCCTTCAAACAGTGACAAAGTTTCTGTGTGTTCTACTGGGTTAGTTGTGAAAATGGATGAATTTTGTCCCAACCTTCACAAAGTTACTTAATTTCCAAGAAAGACAAATCATTAGGACTTTAAGTGTTGTAGAGTTTCATGCTTAGACTTGAAAAAGAGCATGCAAAACTAACTTCAGGAGGAAGAGACAGAAATGATCTGAAATTGAAAAGTGAGGAGAAGGCAGCCATGTGTGAAGAATAGGTCCTACATGGTGGAGAACCTACACCAAGACCTGGGGCAGTAACAAAGTATGTTCTGTACAGGAGCAAAGGACTCACTGTGGCTGCTGAAGCTGCCATCTTTGTGGTGGAGATACCTTCAGAAGCCTTCCAAACCACACCCATACTCCTTTTGTCCTTCTTTTGCAATGTGTCTTATACTCGTTTCCTCTCCGGATTCTCATCTTCACCATTTTCATTTCATCTTACCCTTCAAGGACTACCAGGGAAGTGTGCACTCCCTAGCTTCACTATTTACACTATGACAACCTTATTAAGTCCAGATCAGACTTGCCAAGGTACCACACTGATACTATCACTTCTTTCCTAAAATCCTTCAATGATGGGTGAGAGATTATTTTTAAAGGTCTGAGCTGTTTAGCTTGTCATTCAAGACCTCCACAGTCTGGCTCTTGCCTCCACTTCCAGATTTTCCTCCTGGAACTCCAGAATTTTCCTACAGTTTTCACAAGTGCCTTGTGCTTTCCCACCTGCTCCTTCTGGCTCACACTTACTCCTTTGCTTCGTTGTCCTCTCATTTTGGGGCTGTGTTTCAATGTGTACATCTGCATATTTAATGCATAGATTGAGAACTTATATATGGATATTAGAGGAGCTGAGATTTCAGGGCAAACTGTTTATGCACACCTTTTTCAAATCCCTTATGCTCAACATCTATTAATACTACAGAAGATTTTTGTACATGTTTCCCACTTTGGGAAACACGGGAATAATTAAATTTGCTGCAGACCTTGTGAAACTGCTTTCATGAGCAATGTTAAAATATTGTCATTTAAATTCACTTTGGCCCAAAATATTTTGAAAATTAACTCAGTTTTAGATAAAGCTAAATTTAAAAATTCCCTTTCAAATGAAACTGAATTCTTATGTAGTAAATGGAAATATTCATTAAAGTGAAATATGCCAAGAAAAATTTCCCCCAATACAATCCTAAATATATCTTGATTCTTACTTATTAAGAACCCTTCTTGGTAGAAATGATGATTATAATGATAAGAACAGGGATTTGGCAAAAAAAATATTTTGGCCTAAGTAATATAAACCACTCCGATAATTTTCGTTTTCATATGAAGTCAGATAAAATATTTATATTCTCCTGATGAATTTCCAACGATATGATCTTTTGGGTATATGCAGAAAAAAATCCAAGTGAATTCATTCCATTACTCATCAACAGAACATATTACTAGAAAAAGTAATTTATATCATCTTTGCTTTCCCTTCATTCATTTATGATTGCTCAGGATCCTTCATTTTAAAAAGCAATTTTTAAAATGTTCATACTTTCCTATGTCCAATTAGTAGCACACTCTATGTGCTTAGTTATTTTAGTATAAAGATATTATTCATAATTATATTAAAATTCTAGACAAGAAATAATTTGAAGACTAAAGTAAAAAATGCTATAATTCATACATTTATATGAACTCCATTAGACATTTTATACATTTCTCTAATGTAATAAAAAAATTAATCTATTTTTTGGTAATATTTGTAGAAAGACATCAAAAACTGTTGAATGTTTTTCCTCAGTGCATAAAAATAATAATTTTTTTAGCTTTGAGAACTTCACATTTTTGGAAACAATTCAATTGTTTACATACTGCCTTGACTATCTTATAATTCTGTGTAAATGTCAAGCATTATTCCTAAAGCAATTTGAATATGTATACAAATTATGATCACTTAGATAAAAATACCATAGCTCCATACCTATTAATATAGCTAACATGTCAATAGAAATTTCTGTGAGATTGCTTTGGAGTGGTAATCCCTCCTCAAGACTATTTGCTACGAGTACTTCATACTGAAATGACTGGAACACATCCTCACCTGAAGCGGAAATCTCTGCTGCCCCAGAGACACTCTGACCCACTTCTATTCAAAAAGAAGCAAACAAATGAGCTCGATCTCTCTTTGACTAACCCATAAAATACCTTCAGTATTAGAAAACAAACCCACTTTCATATCCTCCACATGTGGTGCTTAATCCTGCTAATCTCCCCTGTTTCACAATAGGATTTATTTTCACTCAGGAGGTGCTATTCTCTCCTCAAGCTTTAGATTTGAACTCCAACTGATTCATTCTTAAAATGCGGTTTTGGATTCTTCCCATCTCTCCTTGCTCCAGGTTTACTATCTAAACAAATCTACCTTTGTCATCCTGACTCCAGGAGCACAGGAATCCACAAACTACCAAAACTGTATTCAAGCTCATTATCTCTGGTTCCTCGCTTACAATTTGATTTAAAATTTCTCCCCAAATAGTACCCAAATAGGTCCAATCATATATTTCACTGCATTGTGTTTTAGTATGAGTTTTTGTAATGTGCCAGGAAGTGTTAAAGTCCAGACAATTATGGGCTCAGTGAGGTTGAAGAAATAAAAACTGAATGTCTCTTTCTGTGCACTGCATTCACCTTCTTGAAGAGGCTTTTTGAGAGGAACGGTGTCTACCAAGGCAAACATAAGTTAAAAATGTAACTTTTAGTTCTTTCTGTCTCCGTGCCAAAGTACTTCTTTAGCTGATGGCACTTTCAAAAGCTATTCCATCTATCTAGAATATTATTTCATCAGACTATTAACTATTTGATTTTCTCTTCATTTGTGTCTTAGCTCTAATGTCGCTTTGTCAGCAGTATCTTCCCTTTTCATCCTAACTGATGTAGTGGGTTGCTATTTCTTTAAATTCTGATACCCTGCTGGCACAATCAGTGGTGGCTGAATTCTCTCCAGAACAAACTGGTCAATATTCAGGAATTTTATGAGTTTATTGTTTAACCATCTGTGGCTTGAAATTAGCCATGGTGGGAGATCTTCCAGCATAACAAATCAGGGCTTCTTATGTTTCATGTGGTTTTCCTATAGTAGTGATATGCTGCACAAAACTCTTTTATCTCTCCACATAATGAAAAAAAAAATACTTAGTTTTAAATTTTTGTTTCTCATCTCCTCTTTGCCATCAGTCTCATTTTATTTTATTTTATTTTGTCTTTTTGAGACAGGGTCTCACTATGCAGTTCAGGCTGGCAATCAACTCACTTTGTAGCCCAGTCTGGCCTCAAGCTCACAGCAATTCTCCTGCTTCAGCCTCCTAAGTGCTGGGATGAAAGGTGTGTGCCACCATTCCCGGCTTTAGTCTCACTTTAAAGGAAAGGACAATGTTAGTTCTACTGGTCCTCTGGCATCTACAGCTGGGCCTGGTGCATAGCAACAACACAGTAAATGTATTAATGATGGATGACTGGCTGGATAAATGAGTTTTGAAGCCAAGCTATTCTACTCTGTCCTACATTATGTCCACCTATCTCTGATTAATCACAACTGAAGTAGATAGAGTGAATATTTCAGTGGACAGAGGTGGAGTTTCTAGCATCAAGTTCTTTATAATTACTGAACTAAAGTTACATAAATGCACATTTTTGTAATTTGAGAGAATGCTTCATCCCATATTAATGCTGGTATTGTGTGCCAGTGTGAAAACTCCAGATTTAACTGTATTGGACACTGCTATTCTTTGTGGACTTTTAAGCAAGCAAGTAATATGATCAACTCTGTGACTTAGAAAAGTAATTCTAAAAGCAGTTTAAGGACAATAGTTAATATTTAAATATGTAACTATCGACACATATCACAAAGAAGTTTAAATCTGTGACCAGAGGGCACTTAAGAGTCCAAGAGAGATGATGTGATTTTTAAAAGGAATGACGGAAAGGGAAGTGAATATGTATATCTATTTATATATCTATAGATATGTAGATAGACATCCATATACTTTGCATGTTTTATATCACCAATAGTCAGCTAAATATAAATTTATGGGAATTTGAAAAATAAATTGTCAAATATGAAGACAGAAATACTACCATGTTGACTAGACATGGGAAATAGTCCTTTTGAGAGTGTGAACTGTTTCAGTGGTGTTTTGGTGATCCACATTTGATTATTTATCAGAGATCTTAAAATCAATTTTGCCATGGACTATTCCATTCAGCCCATGTTCTTGGAAATACTCAGATGAACCTTAAAGGTGTGTGCACAAATTTATTTAAAATAGAAAAATACAGGAAATAACAGAAGCAGAGTAAAAGAGAATGGCTAAATTACGACACATAAATTAGAGTAATATAGGAACCAAATTGTGCGCAGATTTGTATTTCACTTGAAATTTAATACTGAAAAGTGATGCTTGGTGCCAGGCATGGTGGTTTACAGCTGTAATCGAACCACTCAGAAGCCCAGGGGAAGAAGATGAGGTGTTCAAGGCCAGCCTGGGCTACAAAGTGAATTTTTTTTCTAGCTTTAGATATACAGGGAGTTACTGTCTTTAGAAACAAAAGTGATATTCAGTTATTTTCAACATTAAAATCAGGAAATATAAAAGTACAAGACAATAAGTAAAAATGTTTAATGATAATTTGGTTTAGATCATTTCAAAGATGTATCTATTTACTACCCAACCATAAAGTTTTTGGGTTTTTTTCCTTTTTTCCATAAAGTTTTAAATAACAATAAAAACATAAAATGCAGTTAGGCTGTATTTAATATTCTGTCTTCGTATGTTTTCACTTGATACTGTATCTTGACAGTTCATAGATATTTGTATTTGACTGCATTATTTAATTAATACATTTAATTGTTTAGTATGGCAGATATTGCTTGAACTGAGCTTCTTAAGTTATTATTATTACTTTATAGCTGCCTTTTCTTCTTCTTTTTTTTTTTGTACAACTGCTTATATCCAGAATAAGAAATCCCCTAACTCTTCTATTTTCAGCATGTACTATTGCTTAGTGTTAATTTCGCTGTAAATTGCATGCAGTATATAAGGAAAAAGTCTCAGTCTGAACACATTGAAAGTGAGATAACCAGCTGGTTCTGCTTCCTAATCCCTTTGGAATCATTTGTAGTGCAATCTTCTGTCTTTCTCCTTCAATCAGGCCAGTTATATAGCTTCGGTTCTTGTGTTGCTTCTACCATCACATTGGGAATGCCTTTGCTTGTCTCTGAGGTTGTGTTCTTTGCTTCTGTCCTTTCTTGTGTGCCCTATTTCCTTGATCTCTCCCTATGTCCTATTTCTGCCTTTGGTGGATCCTCTTCTTGAGAAGCTGTATGAAAAAGGTGTGTGTTTCTCACACCTGTGAGAAACAACTGTGGGATTTTTCTGTCAGGAAAAGCCAATGTACTTATGATGCTCTCCTACCTGATACACTTTTCAACAAGATTGCAGCTTTTAGTGTTGCTACTGCAAGATTATATGCTGTCTCAAGTCTGTATCCTTTGAAAAATCATGGGCTTTTCATCATTTCTTCCTACAGTAAAAATTATTTAGTGTTTGCTGTGGGCCAGACACTGTTCCAAATGCTGAGGATACAAGAATGAAGAAATCAGGCAACCATCTCCACCCCCATGAGTGAAAAAAACAGTATGAGAAAGAGAAAACAGAAAATTAACATGTAAACTAAGAAACAATGTATAATCTACTAGCTCTATGTACATGCCACACGCAAAGTTTGGGAAGCAGGACCCTTAAGACACTAATATTCTGTAATCACATGTTTTTGTAGGAATTGTTGGGAGCATTCCATGAGATCTTTCCATTTGGAAAATCATGTCATTTATGACTTACCTGTTTTGCTGTTCTTTTTCAAAATACTTTCATTTGAATATTAGGCAGCAAGAACTAACAGCTTAAATTTATTATTCTTCTTGCTATTTGTAATGGTTTGGATATTTGCATCAATGTTCTAACAGATTTTTACAATTTATCTTCCAGTTTTTCTACTGGATATTTTTTCAAAGTGCATGTTTGTGTATATGTGTGTGGACACATGGAGGAGACAGAGGGAGGGATTGTCTCTATCCAGGATTTGCCAGCTAGATGCTGTCTTCAGATACCATGAAACGATTATCAATTCTTATTTATAACTGATGGACTGAGAATTTGTTCACAAGATGTATTTTGCACAGGGTGGATTGGGCAAATAGTAGGTTGCAATGTGCCATAATAGGGTAATAATTTACATTTTTCATTGGGTGACCTCCAAGTATAAATATTTATGGATCTTTTAGAAACCATGAAAGATAGGAGATTTGGAGTCCTGCCAGTAGGCCCAATTTTATTTAATCTGATTTTAAATGGTTTTATAGCATACTCATAAACTGTATAGAACTTAGGAAATCTTCCTATTTTGAGGCTCAGCCACCACTTTTCCAGTCCTAATTCCCTTAGTAGAAGTTTGCTGCATTGATGTCAGTTCCTTTTCAGCTCAGCTTTCTGGTATACCCCATCTGTTATATTTGTATGTTTTCCCCTTTTCCCCTCCTCCCTCCCTCCCTATCTGTCATTCTGTCTCTCCTCTCTCCTCTCTCCTGTCCCCTCTCCTCTCCCTTCTTCTTCCCTCTCTCTCTTCTCCCCTCCTCTCTCTCTATATAGGGGAATATATATACCAGTGCTACTTTCCTCAAAGTTAAGTGATGAGCAAATGAAAAGAACATTAAATGTGCTTACCTAGATTACCAGTGTAAGAATGGAAGATTGATCAAGCCATTACAAAGAATAAAAAATATAATATGTAATATAACAACCACTGTTCCTCTCTATCATTTGGTTTGAAGTCCTGTATCATTCATAATGTCCTTGCTTTGTATTGTTTGTATTTTGTTATTCTTTTTTCTTTCACTATTCTCTTTAAAATAAAAAAAAGATTTAAATATGCTTACCTAGTGCTGCTGGGTAGTGAAGCAGTAGAGCTGAGTGGAGTGTATTTCACGTGGTTCACTTTCCAATGTGGGGTCAAAGACAACTTCTCGAGAATACTGCATGAAAGATTCTTCCATGAAAATGGAGGCTAAACTGCAGGGAATTTTTTTAATCTCTGAATTTATGAATGTATGAATTTGTAGGTGAATGGAAATTTCATCACTGAATTTAATCTTAAATTGGAGTAAGCAATAAAGAAAAAAATTGTGTCGGTTTAGATCTCCAGAGCCTTAACCTGCAGTCGGTCTGTTCTAATTACCTTCTAAACAAAACGTCACAACTTTGTTGTGATATATGTCAATGGATGTCAGATACCACAAAAAATATCCAGCAGATTGCTGATTCTTTAACGATGTATTGTTTTTTCCACTTGCATATCCACAACCATTTTACCAGCCAATTTTATAATTTTTCCCGTTAGTTCTGATATAATAGTTCATCATTAAAACAATATTGAGTGAAATATGGGTGCTGTTTCATTACACTGAACTACAACTCTTCTTATGCCATTGTTCAAGACACACAGATGACTGAAATGTATTATCCTCCTCATCTGCTGTGTACTGCATATTAGTTCAGTACCTGGGCTGAATAATCTCCTTATGACATTGTAAATTAACTACTTTTGTTTAAATAATAGATTGTAGCTTTTATAATAAAAAAGCTAAAGTATTGCCCAGCTGTGGATTAGGCCTGAATTTACAACTGACACACCTTAGTGATGAGGCCAAAGGGAAAAAAATGGGACTACTTAACATGTATTCTTGTTATTTTTTATTCTATGAAAAAGTACAGCAAAATCTCATAAGCAAATAATAATAGAATAACAATAGCTATTACAAAGCATATCATTATCTTCAAAGTAGTTACTCCAAGTAAAGACAAACCAACATGATTCTTACAAAAGAAAAAGATAAATAACTCAAAAATTTCTTCCCAATAAACCAAGATATACTAACAAATTAGCATATTATTGACATATTTTTGAAATAACATAATGTGTAACTCTGGGAAGGATTTGAGCCTCTCCCTATTTCCTGTTACAGTGTGTGTGTATGAATATATAATTTCTCACATAAGTAAAATCATGCAATATTTGAGCTTGTGTGTCTGACTTATTTCATTTAACATTATGTTCTCAGGTATCATCCATTTACCTAAGAATGTTCAAATTTATCTTTCTTTATGGCAGTGTCATACTCTATTGCATATAAATATCACATTTTCCTTATCCATTCACCCACTGATGGACAAACAGTTTCCAAGATTTAGATATTCTAAATTATGCTGCTATAAACATGGATATGCATGTATCTCTGTAATATGATGATATTAACTCTTTGGGGAGGTTACCCAGAAGGGGAATAGCTAGATCAAGTGGAATTATTATTTTCACTTTTTTGAGTAATCTTCACACTGATATTCATGGTGATTATACTAGCTTACATTTTCACTGACAGTGTAGTAGAGTTCCTTTTCCATTTGGCAGGAGGGAGAGGAGAGGAGAGGATTAAAGTGGGCAAAATATGTTCAACACATGTGCCAGTTCCTCAAAATGAACATAGTGTGTATGATTAATATGCACTAAAATGTAAAAAAAACAGAAACCAAATGATAAAAAACAAAAACCAACAACAAAATGATAAAAAACAGAAACCAAAAACAAAATGATAAAGCATAGGACTTCTATAGATGCACAAATAACATGATGTGTATTCTGAGGAAATAAAGTAGAATTTCTTATACTTGCAATAATTCAGCTTCCAATCTTGCCACCTTAGCTTTCAATGATGTGTCCATTTTCGGGTACTTAAGCAACCTGTGTTAAATAACAAAAGAGATAACACACACTATTTGGCCTGTAATTATGAACAGATTTTATTGGCAAATGGCATGGTCAATGCAATTGATGTCAGGCAAAGTCGTTTAATTTGTGAGAAATCTCAGCTTCTTCCTGAATTCAGTATGAACACAACTTCTCATGAGAAATAACTAACACTGCACTGACTGGAATTTTTGGAAGAAGCACATAAAAAAGATTCCTTGCACAGAACCTACAAAGATTTCTGAACTTCTTCCATTTTCTTGAAGCTTTACTTTTTGTTGATTTGTTCGCAGATTTCTCTTTTCTCCAAAAAATCCTGTCTCAGTTCCTTTTGTCATTGCTGAGACAAAATACAAGACACGCAAAGTTACAGGAGGAAAGGTTTATTTAGCTCACAGCTTGTAGAAGTTTCAGTCCATAATTGGCTAACTCCAAGGTAGGGTGGCTTCACAAAGGAGAACAGTTATGGAAGGCAGGAAGTAGCAAAGCAACAAGCAGGGTAAGACAAGACTCTTTCTGTCCTTACACAGTGTATCTAGACTGCTGGGTTTAGGGTGGGTTTAATCTGTTCATAATTACAGGCCAATCAGTAGCCTGATTTAGCAATTACATAACCTTAATCTTAGCATCATACACTGTAGATTGAGCTACCTCCAAGAAAGCCTAAGACTACATGAGTCTTTTGGGGGACATCTAGATACAAACCATAACAAATACAATGTTTAATTTTTTTTTGTTTTAAAGAGAGTAGTATATGAGAAACAAACAAAAAATAGAACAGTAGCAGCATACCAGTATCATGAACATAAACATATCAAAGCAAGAACATTCAAAGTGATAAAGGGTCTCAAGACAAATTAATACAAATCAACAGTGGTTGTTACGTTGCGTATCACTATTCTCAACTACATTGCCTAGATTATTAGATGTAAGAATGAAAGATTGCTCAAACCGTTACAGAGAATAAGAAAATAATTCTTCAAAAAAACATTAGAGATAATACAGAGAGGAAGGCAAAACATAAATATATATATGAATAGCTGTGATGACTGTATTGCTGTTGTCTGATATTATATTGAAATGAAGGATTAATGCTCACAATTTTTTATGTTTTTTGCATGCTTGTGTCTGGTGGTACAATGACTTTAATACGGGCAACCTATGTGAAATTGAATGGCTTTCACTCTTCACTACTTCTTTATACGTTCAATCTGGTTGTCAACAAGAAGGTATAGGTTTTTTCCAATATATATTATTTCATCATTAGAGTGAGGGTGCGGTAGTGTTTCCTTGTGGTTTATGTTAGTCTCCTACAGACCTATTTTTATTTTGTTATTGGAATTCCTATATGTTCTTTGGTGAGTTTCTATTCACATGCTTTGATAACTTGCCTAATTTGGTGGTTTATCTTATTATTGAATTGTAGGAATTCTTTGTATATTTTGTATATAATCCTTTATCTTACATAGGATTAGCAGTCATGCTCTCCCAGACTATGATTTGTCTTTTCTAATTCTTTGGGGTCTTGAGAAAACAGTTTTCAAAATTTTCACAAATTGCTTTTATTTTTCTTTTAAAAAATGCTTTTGAACCATCATGCATAAGAAATTTTTGTATTCCCCAAGAGAGTAAAAAGTCTGTATATTTTTCTAGAAATTTTTATACTGTTGGTTTTTACTTTAAGTCTATATACATTTGATTTTGAATACAAACTATTTCTTTTTGACTCAGTTTCTTTTTGTATAGCTCTCTTTCCACTTCATATATGTTGCCTACTTTGTTGGCATAAAACCTTACACATAATTTCCTTAAAAGACTTTTATTATTCCCTATTTCATTTACTTTTGGTGATGTATATCATCTATTTTCTGCAGTAAAATCAATGTTGTTGATCTTTAGGAAAACTAACTACTGTAATTTATTATTTCCTATGATTTTAAAATTTTATATCTGATGGATTTGTTTCTATTCTGATATTTATAAAACACTTCTTACTTTATGCTTGATTTGTCCCTTTTTGTCTCAACACTGAGGCTTTAAAGTCATTACAAGAATGGGTTTTCTGATGTAATTCTAGGGGTTACCAATAAATAAAGTGCCACATTTCATACATAAATGTGATTTGATTTGCTAAGAAAGTGATTATGAATAGAAAAATAAATGCGTAGTGCATCTTTCTGAATTGAAATCCTTTTTTGATCAGTGTTGTGCAATGACAATTTAAGATTTCCTTCTTCAGTATTGATGGTGGATACTTCAACTCTAATATGCAGTTCAAAGGCATACTCATGTGGCTTGGTCTCATCGCAAAAGAAATGAAGCCTTGATAAGTCCACCTTAAGGTAGAAATGGGCTTCTGTTTGGAGGGTAGGCTAAGGGAATGTTGAAATACAGAATGAAGTTTATTCTTAGGAAGTTTTGTATTTACCCAGTGCATGGATTTAAGTAAACATTTTGCATAATGGAATGTGATTTTATTACTTTTTGAGATAATGTCATAACTATAGATAAAAGGTGAACTGAATTCATTTAGCTAATAAGCCATGGCATTAAATTATCTTTACAATTTTTAATTTAAGAAATCTAAACTTTCTGTTTGTATTCCAAGGTAAACTAAATGTATCTAGGCAATCTATCTTCCTTTCAGGATAGGATTGTTAAATATAAACTATTTGAGGACTACATAAATTTAAAGTTATTTCCTTTTTTAAAAAAGTTATTGTGTTGCAGTATTCTTTAATCTTTTTTTCCTGTTTCTTACATTGTGGTGAATCTTTTTCCTTTGTAATAGCCAAAAGGGAGAAAGTATATTAAATTGACCAATACTCAATGCCAAAAGTGTTTAAGGACTCTTAGAATCAAACTAAATCTAAATTACATAATTTATTTAATCTCCTTGGACAGTAAATGATTTCATAATTCACTGATTTCACAAGATTTTCTTGAAAGTAAATACTGATATATCTTTGTGCAGTGCTTGATCCAATATATTGCACATATAATAAAATGATTTTTCTAATCTGCATGTAGTAGAATTTTTATCTTAATATTCTCCAACAGTGGGTCAGTATTCAAGCTCATCAAATATCATCAAATGACAATCCTAAAACAAAAAGGCATAACCAAAATTTATTTATTCTACCGGAATTTTCTTTCTAGTCTGTCAAAAAGAATGACAGAAGTATAAGAATCTAGAATTCAAAACATAGCATTAAAAAACTCAGTTGGTAAAATTGGAAACTGAACTGAACAGATACTTCTCAAAAGAAGTAAAAATGATCATAAAGTAGATGAAAACATGTTCAATGTCTTTAGACATTAGAGAAATTCAAAGCAAACCTACACTGAGATTCCATGTCATCCCAACCAGATGGCTATTATTAAAAATATATAAAATAAAAATCCTGATGAAGATGCATGCAAAAAGGAGCCCTTCAGCAGGTAGTGGGTAGGCAGATGTACAGAGCCACTATGGAAATCAGTATGGAGCTTCCTCAAAAAACTGCAAAGAAAAGCACCATATGATCTAGCTTTACCACTCCTTGGTATATACCTTGGTATACACCTCAAGAGTACTATAGAGAAAACTGCATAGTCATATCTATGGTCGAACAATTCACAGTACCTAAGGTAGGAAATCAGCCTAGATGCATATAAATGGATGAGTGGATAAAGAAATGTGTGGTATCTATACACAGTGGAATATTATTCATTCATAAAAAAATAAAATTTTGTCATTTGCAGGAAAATAGATGGACCTGAAAATCATCACGTTAAGCAAAATGTGCCAGAATCAGAAAGACAAATATTGTTTGGTTTTCCTAATATTTGAAATTTAAAAGGAAAGACTTGAAAATAGAAGAGATATAGTTATTAGACAAGATGACGGTCACATGGGTAGGACCATAATAAAAATTATTAGGAGGAAGAATATGACCAAAATATGTTATATACACATATGCATGTATGAATGAACTTTTTAAGAAGTAAAAAAATGTATTGTAAAGAATATTTGTGTATAAAACATTTATAAGCATTAACAGATGCACGAGTGTATTTTAATTATATATATATATATATCATACTATAATCAGTGCTCCTTCATAAAGTAAAAGTGAGAAGACAATAAAAAGAAAATTTTCTGCAAAGTAATGGTGATAAATATGAACTAATTCTATAAAGGATGTCTGAGCAAATCTCAGCCTTTATGGAATTTTAAATTCAGTACATAATTAAGGAAATATGAACACATTTTAGATTCAAATCTCAATGGCTAATGCACATAAAATGTGAGCAACATAAAAGCTCCATATTACAAAAACATTTTGAATCTAGACATATAATTGAAAAAAGTAATTTAACTTGGTCAAAATAATAAAAGTGATCATCACCTATTCTTTAGGATAGTTCTTTCAAAAACAGTAATGAGGGTTAAATGTACTCTTTTATTGTGGCAAAATCTGATGATCATCTTATCTTGGGCCAAAATATTTTTTTAAGAGTGGAGCAAGTGGCCAAACTGAAATGAAATAGCTTTGTTTTAATGTCTCCACATGCTTTTGCACTCTAAGACAATGTTCAAAAATAGGCACTCAATCACCATTTATTTAAAAAAATAAAGTCTTACAATTTAAAAATCAAAAACCAGAAGCTTTTAGTTTGAATCAAAACCACACTTAAAGACCAGTTTTTTCATGAATGCTGAAGTCCAAACATTGTGTGCATTCTCAGAGCTGACTTCCAAGTTCTGCTGCCTCTCACATGCACAAGTTTAATGTGTTGTAAGTGTAATTGCATTTCCCACTAACCTCAGACAAATTCTTTTTGTTGTTCAGACTTCAGATTTAATTTAAACTAACCAATGTTTATTTAGCTTCTACAGTTTGAAAAGATCTGTCTGAAGTGATTCAAGAGGGAAGATAGACTGAGCCATATGTTTCAGGAAGCCCAGCTATCCTGAGTTCATTTTTAAGATACATAATCTCTTAGGTAAACATAATACTGTCTAGAGAGGAAAAGAGAGAATACAAAAGCAAGGCAAATGTAGACTTAAGTCTCGTATATTAAGTCAACTGTTATGAAAGTCACAAAATTTTCATGGTGATTGGAGGGAGGGAGAGGATCAATATACAATTCACTAGTGTACAATTACATTCCCATACACAGACATGAGAATTGATTCTCTGTAAAGATAGTTGCAAATGGAACTTTCCAACTTACTTGGTGCACATGTAACATTCAGTAAGTCATTAAGTACTATTAAAACTTTGCACTTTATTGTATGCATTTCAAGGCTTTTAGTATTCTAAACTATAGTGAATTTCAAAAAATACATTCATATGTATTAAAATAAAACTATATAAAATAATTTTAGTCTTTTAAATCATTTTCTGTAATGTTTTAGAATTGGTACTGTTATATAAGGAAATGAACATGACCTATATTGGTAAATTATATCTCATCAAGTATAGTTTTAAATTCTATTTCAACCTTCTGATCGGTAATTTTAGAAACTTTCAGTCTTCTTTTAGGGTTGGAGTATTATGCCTTAATTAGTGTAATTCTCAAAATTTTAACCTAATTTTTAGATTCATATGCTAAACTTGAGCATGTATTCTGATATTTCTAATGATAAAAATATAGTGCAGAAGTCTCCAGAATGCCAAACCTGACATTAAAATCTGTGACTTGACTAATGAGCAGCTAGGATTTGGGAATGTCACGTTTATTTTTCTTACTTTTAATCCATTATCTGTAAATTATGATTATAATACCTATTTTACTTATCCCATAGGAAAAAATAATTATGAAAAAATTAAATCAGCTTTGAAAATATAAGATATACCAATATAAATAACAATGACATTTGTAACTCAGTATTATGTGGAACTTATAATTTCTTAAGTATGTTGTTTAGAATATAATGTACAGTGTACTCCCATGAAGTTGTAGTTTAGAGATCTGGGCCTTAGTTATTCGCAGATTTTTCCTTAGCACTTAACTAATAATTGTTCACAGAAACCTCCCATGTTGTACTGCAAGCACAAATATCCGCAATTGTTGTAAGTTTGCAAGTAGCCAATCTGAGAGCATTATTCAGTTCTCTTTGCTTCTGATTGGTTGCTGCCTTTTAACCCATCTCTGGCAAATGCACCAGCACAGCATTCCACTATCCTAACAAGCTACTGTACCACCTGTAGCAATCTCCAGTGTTCTCAATTTTGTTCATCTTAAAGCCCTAAGGTCCTTAAGATGCTACCAATACACCCTGCACCTTCTAAGGCTTTCTTAATACAATAATTAAATTAAGATAAATTACATAACTGTGGGAGACACAGCATATTTAGGGTTTAAAATATAAAAAACGGGCATTTGTAGGCATTTCTCTGACCATATCTGAAATTCAAGGTTTTTCACATTTGCGGGTGCTTTAAGAATTTTGGGGGTTCACTGTAGTTCAAGACTGTAGGATTAGCTTAATACACTGAAAAGATGACACTTTCAGAGTTATAAAATTTAATTTTAAGCTCATTATCAATCACTTTTAGCTTTGTAATTTCAGCCACATAACTTGAGCATGCTAGATCCCTTCCATTTCCTCAGATGTGCCATGAGTCTCATCGATCTGCCCCATTCAACAGCATGCTGAATTAAGAGGGGGTAACTGCATCCCATACGTTTCCAAGGAAAAATGTCATTTCACTCATCTTGATTTTCTAAACAAATCCATTCATATAGCATCTTACCTGTAGGCCACAGGTGCAGGAATAAGAACATTTCTACAGTTTTAAGAAACTGGAAAGAGGCAGTCAGTGGATGACAAACCTGAGTAAAACATGCCATCTCTGGGCTGTGTTTCAGAGATGCTGGACAACAGAAACTGCCTGCTGTGGAGCTTTTCAACTATTTAATGCATATCAATTACCACTGGCATTACACAACATTCTATGGGGCAATCACACAAATACTATAATAAACAATTGCTACTTTCAAGGCACTTACAATCCAGGCAGAGAGATAAGTAAACACAAACAAACTGGCATATGAATAATGGACTGAAAGCCACTTATGAAGAATCACAGTGAATAATCTGTTAATGTAGAAATGAGGGGTTAAAAAATACCTGTCCCTCTCACAAATACTGGAGACCTAAGCACAACTCTGTAGTGAAAGAATCTCTGGATGGAAAAAAGGTATCTGAAATCAAAGGACATTTGCAGTAGATTGGGGATAACAAAACAGGAGTTATTGTGAGGCAAAATGGGAAGAGATCAAACTCAAGTAAAGTAAATTTGGGAAGAGAAGCAGACCTTTGAAACCAAAACTTGTAATGAAATCTTGTTTATCGAAATGCAAATTTTGAAATGGGAAGGAGGAAGATTAAATTTATTCTTTTATCCTCCCGAGTTTAGAAATTGTTTAATAAGCATGCAAGCATAACTCATGAAATTGTAGTAGTTTTCCAAACTAACAGTTATGATCCATGCATGACACATAACTCATTCATTGCTAGTTAATTAAATCATTTTAGTGAGTTTCAACAAATATGCTCCAAAATAAAGTAGAACAAAACAGAAACTAGTATATTGCATTGAATATTATAAACACAAGGTTTATTTCAGGAAATCTTGTTGCAGTGTAATATCTATGTGTAATATGGGTTACATTATAAGGTGGATTTCTTTCCTGGGGGTGTAGTAAAGAAATCGAAAATATCACTAAACTGGAGACTCTCTGAACCAAACAAAATGTTGCCAACAGGAAAACAGCTTCGTTATTGTTTTCTGGTTTAGATTTGTATTGGGGTGCCAATATAAGACCTTGCCTTTGTCCCAAGGTTTTTCAGGAGACCAGAATCACAAGAAAGCAGTAAATTAATGATGTTGATTAAAGGCTTAAAATTGAAACCAGTGGAATTAAGCTTGCTAGGAAAGTGAAGATATCTCAATGGTGTTGAGTGTGGTTCAAAGTGCAAACCTGAGTTTTCAGACTAGGGCAAGGTAATTATGTCTTTTAAAAACTTTTTCTTTTGTTAAAAACTTTTATTGTATTTTTAACCGGTGGTATTTGTTTATATTTATGGGTAAAATGAGATGTTTTGATAAAAGTATAAATTGTGGGATAATCAAATCAGGTCAATCAATCTATTCATCCCTTCAAATATTTTCCATTTCTATTTTAAATCTTTGGTTATTGAAAAATTTTTTTTTCTGTTGAGCTTCACTCATACCTTCATGTACTGCCTATTGTCCAACCTTCTGGTGACACACTATAAATTTAATTACCTTTCTAATATAAGGAGTTTTATATATATAAAAATAGCTATAATCATTCAGGTCCATTTTGGTTTGTATACGACAGTTAAATCAGAGAGCACCAGAGGCTCCTAAGATAATCAAAAGTGACACATAAAATTGCTTGAAGTTGTAAGCATGGTAAACAACTGATCTTTGCAAAATACACTGGTGAATCTGAGGCTTCCCATAATGTAGAATAGGTATATGAATCAGCAGAAGACAGAACATTTATTTCTATTTTAGGTCACTTTTATTGATATGTATGTAATTTAGCAGATTGCAACTTGTATTCCAATATTTTTGAAAATTTTACTAAAATATTGGCATTTTTCACATAAACTTCCTTAAATATGGTCTCTTCTTATTCAGCTGGTGTTTACTATTGGGAAAACACACTCCCACATTGGGAAATGGTATCTAAATACTCCAAATAAATCTTTCTTCACACTATGAATTTGTTATTATGCATGAAATAAGCATGAAATAATACATGCATTACTCAAAAGTATTTTAATAGAATAATCTAACTTCTAAGTGCTACTATGTTTTAAAGGGAAGCACAATGTTAGACAATACTTTATAAGTGATCATATGCAATTTATAAATATGAGATTGTCATGCATACATATAGTTTTCCAGTCATCTTCTAGTTAGCATTGTTCTAACAGAACCTAAAAAATACTTCTAGCTTCAGCATACACTTTAGCATCCTGAGTTTGTCAGTTAATTCTGGAATACATTTAGAAGGGGCTTGTCCATCAAATTCACTCATAATCATGAAAGCTTTGTTTGTGATTGTCCATACAAAGCACAGAGGGAAGTAAAAGACCATCTCATTTTCTTCTTTTCTTTTTAAAGTTGATTTGTTGCTGACATACTTCTTAAAGTTATTTAAGAGAAAATCATTATGTCATTGGTTGTGTATCTCTTCCTCTCTCCCTCACAAACCTTGCTATTTATGATTTAGAATTAAATTCTACACATACTGACCTCCTACTTGGTATGTAATTGACATATTTTTGTTATATTTTTGCTTGTAGTCTTCATTTTGTAATCAGCACATCTGAGCTGATTTTTTTACTTTGAATTTTTGTATATTTTCATAGGCATCTTTGCTTTCTGTTCAGAATATTAATACTGGACTGTATTCTTAACCTTGAAAGGCAGAACATAATTTCTTGCTGAGCATTTCAATTTTTCTATTTTATTCTATCCTACAAGTGATTTCTTTTCTGGTTTTGAGAAGATAGGCCTCTGCTATTCCAAATGGCGCTTAGTTTACTGCTTTAAGGACATGGTGGACTTAGCACATTTTAGTCCATTCCTCATCATACTTTGTTTTCTGTTTAGCTTTTTGTTGTGGTGTCAAGCGATGTAGCAGTCATCTCCCTCAGACTTTTTGGTTCTTTCTGACTTTCTCCCACCTATCAGTGTCTACACCTCTGAATCTGAGCCTTGAGTTTTGTTTTGGATGATTTTCTTCCACAGATCATGGAAGGCTATTTTACTCTTGTGATTACAAGGTTAGAGACACCAGTTCACCTCCCCCAAATCCTTATGAGCATGACTGCACTGGCTATAAACATGCCAACTTTTCCCCAATTTATGCAAGAATTCCAAGATACCAGTTCCATTCCATACCCCAGTACCTTTCTCTGAAATGAAGCATCAATTGCTCACTTGAGTTAAATGGTTTAAACACAAACCCACTATCGATCTATTTTCTGTATCTTTATCCCTACACTCTGCCAGTATTTCCTGATCCTTCCAAATATACTACCTACCTCCAAATCCTTGTTTCAGAGTAAACTTCATTAATATTCCTGGAGTTAAAATTGTCCCATTTACAAAGCAGGAAACACATTTGAATTTTGAATAAATAGATACATAGATCTTACTTCATAGTAGGTACTTTAGTACTATTGTACGTCATTAGAAAATGTTATCTTTTACTACAGAGTAACCTTTCCCTGATATAATTTATCCCACACTATCTCAATAGGATTAGATGTTTGTGTTACATCAGTAATGACAAAAGTAACAAAACTTGAATGCTGTGTGTAAAATTTTGACTTTTTTTCTTTATACATTACACACATTTTGCCTATAGTGTTGTTTTAATCACTACAAACATTACATTTCTTTTCCCAGTGTGCTATAATCATATTTCACACCAACTTCTTTTCATCAGGCTACTTCCTACTCATCCTGTAAAACTCCATTTATACCTTCCCTACAAAGCTTGCTCTGATCATCCAAACTTTCAAATTACCTTTTCTTTAAGCTGCCTAGATTCCAGTATTTATTTGTATCAAAGCACATAATCTACCAAGCTAACTATCTGCTTCTCCCATTAACAAGAGCCTGAGTTAATGAGACAGGAATATTTATTATTGCAACTCATGAAACTAGAACATTCCTTAGCTCATGAAACTCAACTTTTAGATGAATATATAATTTATGAATTGTTAGAAAGACATAGGCTATTGCTCAACTTCAAAGTGATTTTAACGAGCTATGTAGTTATAGGACAGTATTCACTATACACACTGTCTCAAATGGACAAAGTTGTTTACCTACCTTCTCATTTATAATCCTTACTTTTATGTCATTATGCAGTTAACCATATTTCCCTGCTCGGGCCAAGGATATAGCTCAGTGGCACAATACCTGCCTCACAAGTGCAAGGTCCTGAGTTCAATTCCTGGTACCAAAAAGAAAACCATAATTTCCCTGTTTCTCATATATGGGCAGTATTAAATTTGGTGGTTGTTAATCTGTGTATATTTTTACTTTAGATGCAAAGAAACTTTTAGGTCATTTATGCCCTGCCCATCACTAAAAGACAACTTAAAGTAATACAATATTTGAATTGTTATTTAATTTCATCTTTAACTAAAAGCAAAGATAAATATATATCAAAGTGCATACTACTTCCAAAGTTGTTTGGTGTTAAAAAAATCACATTTAATTTATGTATGTTGGTATGTTTGTAACAATTTATCACTTAAATCATAAAGTACTGATCTCCTAAAGGCTGACATTTAAAGCTTACTAGTTTGGTAAAGAGTTAAATAATGTTCTCTCCTTTACCTATTAAATACACACAGGTTATAGCAGTGCTACAGGACATAAGCTTAAATGATCAAATGTCACTAAACACAGGTTGGCGATGGCTTTTGTTTTACAGCAACACATTCCCAATTCATGTCAACTTACACAGTTCTTCATTTTAAACACACACATTTTTTATGAAAAGTAGTAGGCTTTATTTGGAAATGCCACACCTGCTGCATTTGGAATATTTTCTTTACGGCAAAGAAAGCAAATAAATCAGTAGTTTCCATGTTCAGGACATAAATTTGCAAAAATAAGTTTATTTGAATCAATACTGTCTAAGAAATATCTAGTCAATAAAGCAGCAATTCTTTTACACCTAATGACTAGATAAACAGTTTGTCACTAAATACTGTATACAGAGGAATTACATTTGACACTTTAAAGTGAATACTACTCAACATGTAAATAAGCAATTTAGTTCCCTTTAAATTGGAAAAACATCTTCAGAATATTTCATTTCATAGTTGTTAGCAGTAGCCAAATCATTGTAAACTGTCTCTTCATATTGCATTATTGAGGAAATTATAGAAGCACAGTTTCAGACTTTAGTATTCAGAACAGAACAAACAACAATATTGCTCAGTGGAACATATTTTGTCACTGTGTTTGTGTACTGATGCTTTAATTTCTTCCAGAAGAGTACCAACAAAAACATGAAAAGCTAAGATGTACATTGTTTAGGGGGGGATGTAAACTACTACAATTACTATGGAAATCAGTATAGAGATTCCTTAAGACACTAACACTAGAAATTCCATGTGACCAGCTATTCTCCTTCTAGAAGTCTCCCTGAAAGAGTTAAAATTATCATATTACAGTATTAGATGCATATCCATGTTTATAGCAAAACAATTCAAAATAGCTAAATCTTGGAAGGAGCCTATGTGGTCATTGAGAGATGAATAGATAAAGAAAATGAGGTGTTTACCCAACACGGCACACTACTTTGCTATAGAGAAAAATAAACATGAGTCATTTGTAGGAAAATGGATGCACCTTGAGACCACAAAATTAAGTGAAGTAGATCAGACACTGAAGCTTAAATAGTTTATGGTTTCTCTTATATGAGAAACCCAAAGTTTAAGTAAAGAAAAAAAATTTAAAAAAAAATAAGATGTAGGGAGATAGATCTTTCCCAAAGGAGAGGAAGATCAAGAGACGAAGGCGGGAGAGCTGGAGGAGAGAAAAAGGGATTTAAAAAAAGCGTTAAAATATGTTATGTACATGTACCAACTCCACACAAGGAATGCACACATGACATACTGCTAACATGTACTAATAAAAGACCTATGAGTATCTTAGATGGAGTGGGTGCTACTAGAGGAAAGGACGTGGTGGTACTGTTTCATATTATGCTGGTGAACCATTGCAATTTAGGTAAATTTAGGAATCAGAGTTACCCTAAACACTGAGGTTTAGACAAAAGTACTGTTCTACTCTATATCCAAAAGGTAGGTTTGCATTGTTTCTTACCCTTTTGGGTTCTTGAAGGTATAAATCTCATTGACAGAGCACCTTAATCTTATGTTATCCACCATCATTTTTATTGGACTGGAAAAAGGCAAAACATCTGAATTATCAGTGAGAGTCACCTCTGCTTATATGCAGGTTCAAGAACCATGATCCTCTCAGTGGTTCATTTGATAAACATCTCATTCTGTATCTATGCATTACATACTTAGAATATTTTTGATAACTTTGGTTTACCCTGTAAGGTCCAAAGGAGAAAAAGTTAATTTAAACAAATAACTAGTGGAAACTCACATTCTGAGTGACTGCAGTCTGAAGAGATGAGAGATTTCTTCCTTGAGTATCAAGTATATGCAGAAGATGGAGATAATTCACTGAGACATTTAAAGGAGAATAGGTGGAAGATGTGTCTAATATGAGAGGGCAGGATTTGATCAATGATAACCCAGTCATGAGAATTTAAACTACTGCATTAATTATATTTCTGTGGCGGTGACACAATAACTGAGAAAGCAATTTAAAAAGAAAATGGGTTTATTTTGGCTTACAGTTTCAGAGGGTTTAGTCCATGGTTAGTTTGCTCAATTGTTTCTAGGCTTGTGGCAAGCCTAGAAATTTGCACATTATGGCAAGGAGTGCTTACTTCATGGCAGCCGGGAAGGAAAACAGGCATAGAGCCTGGGTCTGAGTGTATCCATGAAGGACACAGCCTCATGACCTTATTTCCACCTCTAAGTCCTCTATTTGTGTAGGCTCTACCACCTCTCAGGAGCCCTATAGGTTGATGACCAAGCCTTTAACACACAGCCTTTTAGAGCTATTCAAGATCCAAATTATAGCAGACAGTTCAAAGATCATTTAGCCAATCATAGTCCTTTCAAAAGCATCTGATACTTAGCACAATTCCTAAGATGATAGCAACTCCAGATCTCAAAAGAAAGTTTCCATGTGCATTGGGCATGGCTTATATTGCATAACTGAAAACAGCAATACTGCATCTGCACAGTTCAATGACTGCTTGGCCAGATGTCAGGATTCCTAGAACTCACCAGCTGATAAATGCGATTTAAACCAATAGACTGAATAAGATCATCTGGGAGAAACTGTTAAGTACTACCTGACCCTACAGAACTCAAACACTGTAGGGTTATGTAGGGAGGAAGAGTCTACAAGGATCTTTAAATGGAGGAATATCATCAATATGTTAAGGCAGAGAGTTATTCCATGCAAAGGGATCTCTACAAACTCTAAAGAGAGATTCAGCTTGAGATATTTGAACCTGGATTGCAATCCACTCAAACTCTACATGTACTGTAGGAAATCATGCGTAACTGCACTCAATGAACATAAAAATTTTCTGCACCTTTGAATCCTGCACTCATGGATGTCATGTGGGTAGCCAACGTATTCCTCATTCTTTCTAGACATCTCTGAAATGTCATGCTTAGTGTGGTTAGCTCAATAGTCTGACAAAACTTGTGGTGTTCTCATGTGAATGTAATGAATGAAATTAGAAGCTAAGAGGCAAATATTTTTATACAAATGAAAGAATTTGAAAGGAATATTGCCATCTTCTCCCATAAAATTTTCTACATTTAAATAAGCTGGCAGGAAAGGTGTTATTGTAATAAGTAATCATACACAGAAGTTTTATGGAAGGAAGATAATCCATGACTAACAGGCAACAGCTAAGTTCTAGTGTGGATCAGCCCTAGCCCGCAGAATCTTCAGGACTTCCATCACAGGACTTTTGCTTCAGGACAGTGTCACAGGACTTCTGGTGCTTGGCAGGAAACTGAGGTCACTGCAGGGATTTCTACATCTCCTTTCAATTCCAATCTTTATAAGTGACACTTAGATTTAAATATGTGCTATGTAGTTGCTCTGCTTGATTCTGTCTACATAAGACAAGTAAAAGGAGTGTCTTTATATTTATACACACACACCCATAAAATATTTATCAGACATTTAACCAGTGTTATTGATCTTATTTGGACATTTAAGGAGCACATTAATGTTGCAAAAGATACAGATTATGAAATTCAAGTTACTCATACTTGTAAATGGTATTTCCTGCTGGTAGTTCCTGTATAATATAGAAAATTTCTTTTGTCTTTGATCTTTATTGAACTGTAGCTTTGAAAGAGATCATAGGTGAAATCTATCAGCTACACATGAACACACATATAGTCAAGTTCATTATCTATAAAGAGACACACCATATGTATACATATTACAAATATGACAGTAGTCTTCCTAAAAGTCATACACACATTGGGAAATTTGGATATCACAGTGATACATGTGAGGAGATTCTTGTTTTCTTTTTTATTTTAAAGAGGAAAAAATAATAAAACAGTTTCAAGACAGGTTAGTAGGAGAGTTATAATAATTAACACATTGCATATTGTCTTCATGGTAGTTATTCAGAGTACAAGATATAGATGTGATATCTTATGCAAACAATATACCTTTCTTTTCAATAAACTAAAAATACTAGCTGTATAACTATCTTAACTATATTGTGTATAAATATATTTTTTCTTTTCACCTTTCTTCCTTTCCTCATTCTCCCATGACAGTTTGTCCTTTCTTTTGAACAGTTTCTTTCCAATTCACAGCATCTATTGTACATTTTGGATCTTATTTACTCTTGTTTATAGCAGCACAATTTATAATAGCTTAATCTTGGAAACAACTCAAATGTTCATCAACCGAGGAATGGATAAAATGATGTGTTTTTTTTTTTTTAAATATATGTAATAGAGTACTCTTCAGCCATATAGTAGGATAAACTGGAGACTTTTATAGGTAAATGTATGCAATTCAAGATCTTGTTTTCTTTTTAATGGATGCTAAGAAGAATGCTTAAGAATCCTGTCTTGTGGCATAGAAAGATTTTACAGAATATAGTCCTATAATTTTCCCCCATTTAACATTAACCATTTAATGTAAACAGCGGGTCTTCTGTAAAATTACTTGTTAGTTAATTAAGATGTCTTCATAATTCTTCATATTGCAAATAATTCATTTCTGGGAATAAAGGTAAATGCATAACTCAAACATAAATTAGGTCAAGCTGTTGCAAATGAAAAAATTAATCAACTTTGAGCCAGTGAAACATTTAAGAAAACATATAGGGGCATAATTTCTTGGCACTTTAGAGAAAATAGATGTAAATAACAGCTCTCCATGCTTAGATATTATAAAAATTTAAGGTGCTGGCATATTGGTAGGTTTACCACTTTTAGCAAACAGAGTAAAAAGATACTCATGCAATTTATCATCCTTTCTCTGCCATCTTTACATACTAGCAAAGAAAAGTGTATGAATTTTTAAAAACTTATTATTTCACCATTAAGGAAATATAAAAAAAGATTATTACTGAGATATTTTCCAGTCAAACTTTCAATACCATAATTTCTATTGCATTAATGAAGTAAGTCATAATTTTGTTTTGTTTTTTTGTTTCTAGTTTCTTATTTCTATTAAATATGCAACATGTATTTATTTAGCTGTCAGGCACTCACATGGTCAACAAACACAGCAGATTTAAATGAAGGATCAATATTTAAAGGTAAATATACCCAGTATAAAATGTCAGGGAAGCTTTTACACTTCCATGTGCAGACAGCGTGATGTGAAAGCTGTTTGCCTTTTAGAGTCAACATAGCTAATGTATAATACATTCAGAGGAAATGAGACTACAGCTCTTAACTTCAGTACTCTTAAAATTCCTCCAGTGTTTCTGTTTTCTGTAATATGTTTCAAAGGAGGGATTTGAATTGATAGAGTAAGTCATTCAAACTTTTAATTATGCGGCAATGTATAGTACAGCTCTGCACATTTGCGATGTTCCTTTTAAGACTGCGCTATTGTGCCATTCAACTGTTAAGAAATCTGGAGTGATGTGCATGATCTACCAGAATTTGTTGCAGAGCTTTGATCGAAGGATTCATTAAAAATCATATTCCCATTGTGCTGATTGGATGTAAATAAAATGCTGGAAGCTTACTACATGCAAAACTTTCAGCTAAATATTTTGTAAAAGAACATCTATTTTAATATTACACTAAACATGTGTCTCCAGGTATTGCTTTAAATCTTACAAATGTATTTACTTTACAGATATATTTTTCTTCCTTCGGAAGCTCTTTTTTAAAAGGTCAAGGGCTCCAGGATTCCACTAAATTCTCACTGATTCTCACTTTTTACCCAGTTCTGGGTTTCTTTCTATTTTAACATTTGTAGATTTCTTGTTTCTGTGCAATGTCAGTGGTAGATTTCATCAGCATTATAATGACAGGTGCCACTTGTGGTGTTCTCGTGTGAATGTAATGAATGAAATTAGAAGCTAAGAGGTAAATATTTTTATACAAATGAAAGAATTTGAAAGGAATATTGTCATCTTCTCCCATAAACTTTTCTACATTTAAATAAGCTGGCAGGAAAGGTGTTATTGTAATAAGTAATTATACTTATTACAATCACACTTAAAAAAGAGCTTCCGAAGGATGGAGTCAAAATAGGCAGAATTCTTGTGCTTACCGAAGGGACAGAATTCAAGCAGCTACACCTGAGACATAAAGTTTACATCCCAGTATTGAGCAGAGAGAGAAGGAAGGCAAAATTAAAGTCATGGTGTGTAGACCAAAAATATTGCAAACACCAAACAAAACAAACAAAACAAAAAGTTTCCATCATACTTTGGTGCTAGATAGAGATGAAAAAAGATTTAAATCCTCCTCAGCAGAGTGTGCAGTGTGCTATACACTATACAGTGATGTAAAGCTTCTCACATTTATTTATTTTAAAATTATGTCGACCAAATTATACAGGCTAATGTAAGTGTTTTCCAGAAAATTAACAACTGACACTTTGGCCCGCGTAATTCCCAAGTCATAGTTTCAAAAGAGATGAAATACTCAATGTACAAAAGTTACAATGTGTAGCCAAAAAAGGTGTCATGCATAATAGAAGAAAACATGTACGGAAAGGACCCACAAAGATATTAAGATGCTTAAACTATTGTATATAAAGTTAAATGCTTATTATAAATTCTCAGTGAAAGAGAAGCTTGAAAATACAAGCGAGGAAATAAAAATTCAAGTATTTGGAAAATAACAAACTTCTAGAAATAAAAAAAGAAAATTAAAATGAAAGGGAAGCCTCACTAAATGATTAGTCATGGCCTAAAATAGAATTAGAGAAGGTGAGCATTAATAAATTGCACAGAATTCATTTATTTGGGAAAATGTGAAGAAGAAATAAAAGACATCACTTTCTAATTAAGTAGATGAACTAACTGTTAAAAGAATAAGATCTAAAGACTATAGCTACCTATGTAGTAGAAGGATAAAACGACCAGCTTTTTTTGTCAAAATGGAATCATGGAAGTCAATAACTGAACTCTGTGTAGAAAACTGCACATATTTTAAAATTTGTAAAAGCACATCTACATTTTTTGGAGTCAAATAAAATATCAAAGTTGATAATGAAAATTAAAAACAGTAATTTATGACTGAATAATGTGAAGATACCGCTTTTCCAAACTTCTGTAGCTAAGGTAATACTTAGATACACTAACTTGGAAAACGTAATAAACATAGCTTGAGTTGCCATTAATACTAACAGCTAATAAAAATATTGAAAAATATTTGTCTATGTAAAAATTTCTATAAAATGAATGAGTTCTAAGAATTTATGTACCTAAGTTGATTCTAGAAACAGTAGACATTAATGGTTCTATCACTATCAAAACATTAAAACAGTTTTAAAAATCCCTCACTGTATTAATATGAGATTTAAATGGTTTTTAAGAAGGGTTATTGGTCAAATAATCTCCGCATTAGAGAAAATAGGCCAAACATGGAAAGACGGGCCAACCACAAAAATAAAAGAGGACAAAAATAGATGAATCACAGGCTCAAATATTTCATGAACAGATAGAAAGATACTAATATATTATTTGTATTTAATTCCAGTAATTTATAAAATAAAAATTCCTAACATACTCTAAACTGGATTTGTCCTGAGAATGCAAAGCCCACTTATTACTAGAAAATGAACTAGTGAAGGGTAATTCATTTCACCATTGTTACAGCAGATATAGGAGTAAACTTTAACATTGGGAATCCACTCAGAATAAAATTCTTTAAGATAATAAAAAAGTATGGAACTTGCTTCCTATGGTAAATGATTTTTGCTAAAATATAATGGATATTATATTAATGATATATGTTAAAATGTCTGCCTTAAGTTTTAAAATTTTTTTTGTTAGTAAACATTTGTGATGCATAATAATTGTGAACAAAGTATCGATCAGTGGTTCCTGCTATCATAATTTTCAATCAGCATTGGATGGAAGATTCTAGCTGAGGCAGTAAAATGAAAGAAAAAAAAATTACAACTGAAAAGAAAGAAATAGTGCTAGATTAAAATTAGTAAAAACTTAACCATTACTTAGTAAACATTGATATTCACAAGGAAACTGCAATTATATTTATAATTAAATATAATTACAGAAATATACAAGTATAAAATACCTAATTATGCTTCAAATATCATATATCTAGATGATAGATAGATAAATAGATGATAAACAGATAGACATAATTGGGGTGAAGGAAATCATTTTTAATTAAATCATAAAATGCTGGAGACAAAGATTGAGAACTTCAGAGACAGAAAGAAATTAAGGACTTGTGTTCATCAAAAACCATCTTATGGAAAATATACAAATAATAATGTTTTTAAAATATCTAGTATTTACAACTATTCTGTGAATTAATATTTAAGATAGAAAGGAAGAAGAATAAATGGGCCATAAATTTATTTTCAAAATACTTAAAACTTAAAACTTAATAGAAATAAGGGAATGGACTCAAATTAAAACCTCAACCCCACTTCAAGACATAGCCACCACATTTTAAAAATTAAAAATGTGTTCAGTACTAATTCTAATTCTGGGATGAGTGCAAATGATAAAAGACAAAACACTTAGATTGTTTGTATAAATGATAAAACCCACTTTGATGAATTTTGCTAAAAATAGTTTAGCATGAGTATGCTTCATGGCCAAAAAGGGGAAAAAAGCCATATCCACACATGTAGACTAGTTTAACTTCTGTATTTACCCCGTGTTATTTACAATGGTATATTCCTGTTAAAAAAGTTTTTAATGGTCATATATTGAAAACAACTTAGGAAAACCATCCACAGTAGCTAATGAATGCACTGAGAGATAGTTGCAGAGTGAAATAGTCTACAGCACTGAAGTAAACAGTCTTTCACTATCACATTCTGGTGGCCAGTCCTAAAGGACATGATATTCAGCAAGCAGTGCCGAGGAATGCATAGGATGTGATTCCATTCCTATAAATCTCCAAACCATGTGCACTGAAAACTTCCTTTCTGGGTTTATACAGAGGCGGTGAAGTTATAATGAAAATTGAGTGAATGCTTTGGACACTTGTTATGGTTTGTGTCTACATGTCCTCCCAAAACCTCATGCAGCCATAGGGTTTCTTTCCAAGGTGACTCAATCCAGTTCATGACTGATTTGTAATACAATGCTGGGATTAAGGGTGCTGGGATTAAGGGCGGGTGACTGCTGAATCAGTCCACTGATTGGACTGGCATCACCCTAACCCTGGTAGACTGGATACACCATAAGGGACAGAAAGAGGCCTGTCTCCTCCTTCCCTTCCCTAGCTTGCTTTTGCTGTCTTCTGCCACCACGAACTGTCTCCTCTGAGATTTCCCTCTGCCAAGACATCCTGGCTTAGACCCAGCCAATTATGGACTGAAACCACTACAAACTGGAGCTAAATAAGCTTTCCTCCCTTAACTGGGGCCATTGGGTATTTCGTCTCAGCAACGAGAAAAGGAACTAACGCAGTTTTGAGGATACAGTTTCCTCTGGAGGATGAAGCAAGATGCATTTGATGGAATGGAGGTCTTTATGATATTTGTGGCTAGTAAAAGTCTCTTCCTAATGTCTTGTGGTGATTGCATCCATGCTTTGGAAGTTATTATTCCCTAAGCTGCAGGCGCTTAGGGAAATTTTCATTTGTAGCAGATACCAGAATTAAAAGGTTTCAGTAAGACAGCATATATGAATATAATACTTAACAGGCAATTGTGGCCAGCTGATCAGGTTAGACAAGTTGCTGCTGCTCCTAGTGTGTTAGTACCCTATAAAATGCCTCATTAAAGAACAAATTTGAGGAGGTTTGCTCCTCATCAACTGTGCTTAGTTTAATTAAAAACACACATAATACTCTGTACTACAGGCTATGGTCTTTCCTGTAGCAGAGGCCAGTTCCGTTACTTAGGCACTGACTTTAAATACTACAATCAGTTCCTGAAAAAGATCTTTTTTGTTATTTTAAAGAGAATTTAAAAAGAACAAACAAAGACAAAGGCAAAACAACAAAAAACCATAAAAATGATGCAGAATCTCAAGACAAGATGATGGGAAATTAACAGTGGTTGTTATATTGTGTATTGTTATCTTCAGAATAGTTGCTCACGTTACCAGATATAAGTATGCAAGATTTATCAAACATTAAGCAGTAACTGTTCCTTTCAATAGACTAATAGAAATTAGTAGTACAATTATCTTAGCTATCTTGTGCGTGTGTATGTGTGTATGTATAATATATCTTTCCCTTCCTTCTTTTTTCCTTTCCCTGTCTCAATTGTACTTTCCTTTTTTAAAAAGATAAACATGACAATGAAACTGAGTTTTAAAACAGGTTATTCGGACAGTTACAATAGTTGTTACATTGTATCTTGTTGTCTTCTTATAGTTATACAGAAAAGATTTAAGCATGCTATCTTGTCTACATATTAGCACAAGGCTTTCTTTTTAATGAACTAAGAAACTAGCTGTGTAACAATCTTAACTATCTTGTGTACACATATACATTTTTCCTTTCTTCCTTTCTTCATTTCCCCTTTCCCTATCATAGTTTATCTTTTCTTCTGAACAGTTTCTTTCCAATTTGCAATATCTATGGTACATTTCAAATCTTGTTTACTTGTTTTTTTTTTCACACTAGTGAGATAGTTTGATGTTCACACATATGGGTCTGATTTATTTCACTTGTGAGTAAGGTCTCAAGTTGCACCCATTTACCTATGAAGGATTCCATTTTATTCTTTTCATGGTTGAGTAATATTCCATTATAAAAAAAAACATTTTTTTATCCATTCTTCAGTTGATGGACATTAAAGAAATTTCTATGAGTTCTTTTCAAATTTGTCTTACATTTAGCATATTAGATAGGAAGTTTTGCATGGCTGTTCTAATGCTATACTTCATGTTGTAGTGAAAGAAAATAAACTGGGTGAGAAATCACAGATTTTCAGTTCTTCTCTTGTAAACTTAATCTCTAAATTCTAATTTCATCATCAGAACAGAGCGTATTGTACAAATACTCACATGAGACTGCTGGTAGTAACACCCTTTATATATGAAAGGAATTGCTACTCTTTGTCCTTAATCACCATTTTTTCCAGTGAGAAGTTCTACAGCGAGGCAATACATTTTCAAGTGCATTATGAGGTAATATCTCCCCTGAGATAATGAAGAAGGAAAATGTACTTGTGTCAGTGAGGCTTTGTAATAATGATCAAGGTGCCTTAACTTTGGCTGTACAGTTGGATTGTAACAAAATCATTTAGACAAAGTTAGACTGGCTGAATAAATCCTTATTCCACAAGCAGGACAGCACTTAAAAGTTAAAATTGGAGAAACAAAGATAGATATACAACCAAGCATCATAGTACATAACTGTTATCCCAGTGCCTGAGAGGCTGAGGCAAGAGGATTGCCATGAGTTCAATGCCAGCCTGGGCTACATAGTGAGTTTGGGGCCAGCCTGAACTACACAATGAGACACTGTATCCAAAAAATGAAGAAGGTAAATATAATTGGAATTAATATTCATATATTTACAAGATGTGTAATATTTGATACCTTATTCAGTTGAACCCCTTTCATCTGAATTTTTCTTATTCACTTTCTAGGGTCATTAAAATATAATACTTGAAGGGCCCAGGATATAGCTCAGTGGCAAAAGTACCTACCTGGCAAGCACAAGGTCCTAAGTTCAACTCCCGGTACCAAAAACAAAACAAAAAATGAAAATATAATACTTGTATTTATGTTTTTGTGCTAATTAACTAGAACAGTTTTTAGAAATTACACCACTAGGACTTAACTAAAATTTCCTAATTAAATTTAACATTAGGAAGAAGGGGACTTTGGAAAATCTTTTAAAGAGGTTAATAGGCCATGTGAATTACCAAAACCTACATTATCCTCTTTGTCCACTTTGTTGATTAATCTGGAATGAGAGAGAGAGAGAGAGAGAGAGAGAGAGAGAGAGAGAGAGAAGAGAGAGAGAGAGAAACAGAGTCAGAGACAGAGTCAGAGACAGAAAAATAGAGATGGAGATGGAGATGGAGACAGAGAAAGAAGAGAGAGGAGAAAGAAGAGGAGAAAAAGAAGACAGGAGGAGAAGGAGGAGGGGAAGGAAAGAAGGAAGAAGGGGAGGAAGGAAGCAAGGGAGGAAAGAAGAGAGGAAGGAACTAAGGGAGGGAGGAAGGGAGGAAGAGATTTACTGAGCAAAATTGGATTGTTTGTCATTTTGGTTTTTTTTTTTTTAATAGTGTTTGTTCTCAGAGGAATCCCATATCATTTTTTGTTATAGGAGTTTCTCTGTGATCCTTTATTCAATTACGCCTCTTGTCCATGTTCACTAGTTTTCTGGTGTCAGTTTACCAGAGTTTGGACCTTGCAGGGGTCCAAATGCTGGCTTCTCTGTTGGCTGTGTTCTGTGTTAGCTCAAGGAAGCTTCTCTTTCTCAAAGGCTTGTCGGGAGGATTGAATACATTAGTGTATTTCAGGGGCAGAGACCAGTGCTTCGTAGCTGAGTTCTTGCTCTTATTACACCTATGATTGCTTTTACATAATTGAGTAAATTTTTTGCCCATTTTCCTTGGTTCTTTTGTATATGCCATTTTTGTAAACTTTGGAATCACATGATAAGCAAATCCATTGGCTTTGTGCTATAGGGCATTTATGTGATCATCAGCAGTGTCCCTTTTCCTTTTCGGTCTATGTAATCAGCTGTGTTTTGTTTTGTGTTTTAATTTCAACAATTATATAGTCATGAGCCACATAACAACATTTTATCAACAATGAACCTCATAAGCAATCCTGGTCCCATAAGTTTATAATGAACCAAAGAATTCCTGACCCCTCAACAGGCTGTAGCCCTGGTAAAGTCATAGTACAGAGAGCAAATGCTCATGGAGGTAATGCTACTAAACTGTTGCACTGCCAGTCATGTAAATTACATACAGAGCATTATAATGCTAATGACAGTAACAACTGCAGCAGCCTTATACCTCTTATTTCTATTGCATCTCTTTATTCCATCAACAGAGGGTGTTGAGTGATACACCTATCCTAAGTTTACATAAATACACACTATGATGTTTACACAGCAATACTACCTGATGAAGTACTTCACAAAAATACTTCTGTGTATGAAGTACTTCTGTCTCTCTCACCCTTCTGTTTGCTATTTGTTTCTTACTTGTATGCAAGTGCTTGGAGCGAAGATGCCCTGTATGACTATCTCCTCTTTCATTCAGGCAGATGGGTGGGACCTGATCTTTAGCTTGCGCTCTTCTTTGGGGACTGTGAGAAAGTGGTGTTCTTTAGCAGTTGTATTTCTGAGCAAGAGAATTCCAACCAAACATCATCAGCCATTCAGAACACATGTACTCCTCTCTTCTCTAAACTCCTTCACTTGTGGGTTCTCCTCAGTCTCCCATCACTGTTACCAAAGGTGACCTAGCTGACTGCTGTAGTTTGATACAATAATGGAAAACCTCACTTGTTCCTTGGACAACTCTTGTTCACTGGCTCTGCACAGATCAGCTGATACTGCTTCTATACCTTGCTTTGTGAAGGTTTTTTAAATTTTCCTTTTCCTTTCTGTTTCTTAGGGTGCTCTTAAGCTTTTGGTTCAACAGAAGAGTCTCCTTTTTTTGAGCGAGTCTATGTATTTTTCATTTTCAAATGCTATTTTTATTTTTCAATAGCTGCACAATGGTTATGCATATTTATGGGAGAGAGTTTGTTGTAACAAATGTATCAGTATATAATAATTCAGTTTATATATTTACCATATTTGCAACCCTATATATAATCATGCAAAATTGTATAAAATATTCAGGTTTTTTTATCTTGAAATAAAATCCATTAAATATCCTAGGGAATTGAATAGTCATCCTCGAGAAGTATGTCTTTTCGAGCCCTGGAAACCAGGGAACTTGGGTCTTTGCAGATATGTTCTAAATGATGGATTTGGGAATGAATTCTCTGGGTGTGTTCTAAAGCCAATTATCAAAGTCCTTAAGAGAAACAGAAGGGGAGCAGGGGGCAAAGGTCATGCAAATATGCATGCAGACTTGGGAGTTGTGCAGATGACTACAAATCAAGGAAGGCAGGATCCGGTAGTGAAGAAGAAGGTAAGGAAGTGTTCTTCCATACACCTTCAGAGGGAATGCAGTGTGCAAACACTTTGATTTTGAACTCTCATTGCCATACTTGTACAGAATAAATTAGTCAACTTTGGGATAATTTGTTATGAAACCCTAGCAATCAATAATTTTCCTCCTCCAGTAATAGCTACGATGGCAATTTTTGCAAAAAATATGACCTCACAGAGAAAAATTAATGTGTATAGCCAAAAACCTTCATTTCCTCCTTGTCAGTATAACTGCATCCATGCCTACATCCCATGCCTCCCTACCATTCTAAGCTAACTTAGTACCTGTGATCCTGTCTTGTTTCTGCCTCTACTTTATCAACAGATACCTTTTGTATAATCTTACAGTGATAGTCCTTTTACATATGGGCATAGCCAATCCTCTTCCAAAAGAATATTTCTTCAAGCCCAATACGTCACCCAGCTTCTGCCCAGTACTTGTCTTTGTTTCATGACTGGTCATTGAGATGGAGTTCACTGCCCTTTCTGCCTCACTGACTTCCTGTGTCATACGTCTCGACTTAATACAATCTCTCCAGCTCTGCTTGCCACTGCAAGCTAAACAATGCCAATGTCACTCGTGTTGCCAAAGCCTGCACACACTTTCAATTCTCATTTCAGTTGACTTTGCTTTGACATTTGACTCTGACCTCCACCCCCAGTTTGTGGATTTAATCCTATTTAGTCTCTCTTGATGCTTCTCCGACCAGCTATTGCTTCTTCATATCACATATAGCCCCCCCCCCCAGTCCATTTAAATGTCTGGAGAATGACACAAGATGTATCTTGTCCAGCAGATACATCTGAGCTATACCTCATTTAGGGCCTCATGGCTGACAGACAAGGCCATCTATACAGTCCACCAGGTCACTGCAAAGACACTTCAGACTGAGAGCTTTATCTCTGCCGTCTTTCCAAGCCTATTCCAAACTTCTTGCTCTGAAGTTATCTGTCTCAGTCAACACTCTATTCAAACATTCAAAAAATGGAATATTGTCAGCACACAGAAGCCCATGGGTATGCACTTCTTATCATATTTTTTGTGTCATATTTTTGTATCTCTTTAAAGTAATTGTTTTATTTTGATTTATGTGATGTAAAATTGTACCTAGAGTGATGAAGAGTTTTTATCTCAAGCATCATGTCCTACTGAATTGTAGGAATGTCCAGGAGTGCAGAGTTGTAAAGGTCATCTATAGCATCAGAAGCCAGATTGACATAATTAATTAATAGAGATGGGATGACAAGAGCAAGGGAACAACAGCATCGGGGCCTGAATTTATTATCTTTGGTCTTAGATCATCCAGCTTACAAGGTATGCGTGGGGGGAGGGGAAGATTTGTGGTAAGTATTGAAAATAAATGGATGAGCAGAAAAAGGGTGTAAGAGACAGTGGACTCAAAGGCACAGTGAAATGGAGCAGAGCTGATAGGACCCCAGTAAGAATTTCATAATTTGATTTACATAGGAGGAAGCTTGTGTTCATGCCACCTGTACGAGAAATTTAGACCTGTCCCAAGTGGTTAAGAACACTCATGCCAAACTGAAGAATCTGTATATGAAATAAGTAGTAGAATATAGTAGAAAAATAGAATGCCACCATTCTTATATTGTTGTAATTTATTTGCTTTATTCCATTTAAATATATTTTTAAAAGCTTCTCTTACAGTATAATTTGAAAAAATAAAATGGCATAGAGTTAGCAATAAGAGTTATGTGAAGAAAATGAAGACATTTATAAAAACACAGGTTATTTTTATAGGTAATTAAGAAATGGGCACTTGAGCAGCAATATATCTTCTACCTTCAGTGTCACCGCCATCGGTGTATTCCTTGGTCCCTGGCAGTAGCTCTGGCAAGGACAGAAACAAGCCCGAGTAGATGCAGTGCATTGACTTTCAGTAGGGCTAAGTAGCTGGTTTCTATACTGCAGTCCTTTCAGGAAAAGACCTCTGATCACTCCACCTCCTGCTAGACCACCTAAGCTAATGGCAGAATGTTACGGTTGATATACTGGGTCAACTTGGGGAGTCTAGAGGCTTGGCTAAGTGACTCAGCAGTTCTGTATCTTGGGATGAAAAGGACACGCCCTTACCCCTCTGGGATGTTTTTCATTGTGCCAATTTGAGAAGTTTAGAAGGTTAACTATGTGACTCAGCAGGGAGCCAGGGTGCTTACTTTGTATTCATGCTGAGCCTGTGCAAGAGGAGGGCATGCAGAGGATGTGAGTGCTACACACCCCCTGGGGGGGGTAGCCTGCTGACAATATAAGGGAGGGAAAGAGGCTTGCTCTCTCTGTCACTCCTCCCTTGTGCTTCTGTTGCTTTTGCTGTCTTCCACCATGATGAATGTTTGTCCTCTGCCATGTGCCCCTCTACCTTGAAACTAGCCAAGTGTGGACTGAAACCTCCACAAACTGTAAGCCAAATGAACCTTTCCTTCCTTAATTTTTGGCATCAGGTATTTTGTCTCAGCAAAGAGAGAAAAGTAACCAAGACACAGAGGTAACTACAGTATGGATTCTCTACAGCTATTGCAAAGGCAAACAGAAACACCAAATCAAAACCCAGGATTTGGAGGCAGATTTCTTTACATCAATGGGCAGAGATTGGGATCATTCCCAAAATATCAGGCCCTGATCTCTGATGGTCTAGAGGTTACATGGGATAAGCAAGTAGGAAGTACAGAGGCAGAACCGCTTATCAATCAGGGATTGGTTCTTACAACAAGCATCATAGTGACCAGCTATGCATCACAGTGACCAGCCCTTTCTAAGAAACAAAAGTAGCAGGAACTGTAACCGGAACTATTACCCTAGGAACTAACAAACTGAAGTATACTGGCTGGGTGGGGGAGCTTCTTCTGCTGCACCATTAGCACAAGGAACTGATGTGATTATTCTGTTATCTTAGACTTTTTTCCTCCATCTCTTTGTCAGAGGATTTGAGTTTTGCAAATACATTCCTGGAGAGGTTACCCAGAGCTTCCTCTGACCTCTAGAACAGGATAATTGCTGCTCCTTTTCTGAGCCACTTGCTGGTGTGTCTTTAACAAGCTACCAGAATAGCTTCCCCACCCCCCCTGATGCGATTATTTCTGACATTGCAAGTCTAGCACCAAGGTCAACTTATTCTTTCTTTTCTCCATTGTCAGACAGTAACATTAAAAAAGTTCTTCCAGATAAAGGTCATATTTATATTTCAGAATTTTGATTGGCTGTAGTGCTGGATATTAATGTATATTATAAATAACATGAACCTCAAAGTTTTAATTAGCACAGTTGACTGTAAATAAATACATCTCAGCAGGAACTATAGGAGAGCTACATATTCATGATTCTTCACTGCTATGAAGATTTTGATTTAATAAACTGTAACATGTTCCTCTGAAATATAGTTCTACATTTAATATCAAAGTGACAAATACAGTTCAAATAATTCCAGAGTTGCTCTTGCATGAGTCATCTCCCCACAAATGTTATCTGCACACTGTTCTTTCATTTAACTTTAAGGTGAGCTCTAGTTCGCTCTGTGGAATCAGACTTTGCATTTAATTTGTCACTTTAGCTGTATGTCTGTTTCCATTATGTTTCCTTCTTTGGTTTTAAAAAAAACTTGGCTTTGTAGTAAGTAGAAATCTCACCAGGCATATTATTTTTATAACATTTATTTCTCATTTTCAGGAAAGAAAAAAGTAATAAAATGATTAAAAAGCTTAGCAGTGTGTATGTGTATGTGTGTCTATGTGTGATTAGGGTGTGGGCAGTAAGAATTTTGTTACACTGAAGTTGCCTCTGCTTATTGAAGTTTATTATATTTATGTCTTGTGAATCAGAACAAGTCTGTGTCACTAAGTTGGGGAACTGAGTACTTTGGAACACCTTCCTCCCCTTCATGAAAGAGTTGACTGCTTGGAGCAACTTAGCCAACTGGAATTTTATCATTCCACAGATCTTGGCTTAAACTCCATTTGATTTCTTTCAATTTGTTGATAGTGACCCTTTTTTCACCCTTGCAATCTCCTCAGACTATGAAATGCACCTATTTCTTGTCAAGGATTTAATTCCCTCCAGGTGATGATAGGATGTCTCCTTTAGCCTCTATGAAACTGCTCTATTGATCGGAGTGTCTCTGTTTTTCATATTCTACTTGCTTTTAGAGTAGCTAATTAGAATCAGCATATAATATCAGGATTTTGTAGCTATAAGTGACAAATTAAACTAATGTCATAAATGTGAAATTATATTGGTTCATAAATTTGAAAAAATGAAAGAAAGCATTAGATTTAACTCTGTTCTGTAAGGCTGGTTTTGCCTCCAGATATTCACTCTGCTCCCATCTATGTGTTGGTTAACTTGGCACCCACATTTTCACCCCACATAAGGCCTGGCACTATCTTAGAGAGCGTCAGACTTTATCCTCCAAACCAGTCATTGCATAAAGAAAAATATTTCTGGTTTTGCAAGACAGCTGATGTTGGCTGGGTTCAAATAACTGCCGGAATCATATGGAATGAGTAGTGGGGAAGGAGTCATTTCCTAAAGGAGGATTCTTGTTCACTAGAGGAAGACAGGAAGCAATGCTGAATATGAAAGTGATTGGAGGTCTCCAAATACATTTGTTTCTTAAACTTCGGCATTACTCACTATTTAGTTATTTCTTTTTTTGTAAATGATCTCTGTCTCTCTCTTTCTCTTTCTCTCATCTGAATACTGAGTACTTGTCATCTTTCTGTTCCTAATTATGTTTTTTTTTTTTTTTTTTTTCTCCGTTAGTGGGAACCGAACTCACGACCTTGCGCTTGCCAGGCAGGCGCTTTTGCCGCTGAGCTAAATCCCCAGCCCCCCCCCAATTATGTTGTTATAATGAAACAATAATTCAGACTTAACTGAAAATCTTTCTCATGTTTATTAAGAAAACTAGCCTTCCTAAATATAATGACTGATTTTATTTCTTTGTAGTGTTGTGGGATTTAAGAGATAGGAAAAACCAAATGGGAGACAGAAAGACTGTTTTTAGGTGTACAATGGCTCAGGTGATAAATCCAAAATGGCTGAGCAAAGGACGAAGGACGGGTTCCAGATTTTCTACATTTGGTCAAGGGGGGTGGTCTTTGGCATGGAACTTGTGAGTGGGCAGAAGGAGAGCAAAAGGCAGTTTGTCAAGCTGTTACAGTTTTTTTTTTTTTTTTTTTTTTTTTGGTTTTTCTCCGGTACCGGGAACCAAACTCACGACCTTGCACTTGCCAGGCAGGCGCTTTGCCACTGAGCTAAATCCCCAGCCCCCAAGCTGTTACAGTTTGTATCTTGGTCATCCTGCTCAGACACAACAGGATGTTACAGTAATAATAGTTTACAAAATTTCATGTACAGAGACAAACGTTACTGTTTCATTAGTAATTGATTGCACTGTTCTTGGCGTGTTCAGGGTTGCTGCCTTCCTGGAGCTGTCCCCTTCCTTAGCTTGTGTACCATATCTCTGTCCTGTGTATGTTTCCAACAATATCCTTCTGATTTTCTCTATTTGTTCCTCTTCTTCTACCACCACAGGGAATTAACTCCCAACCTGTTAGATGTAAGATGTGCTGAGTTTGTGTCTCCTGACACTGAAGAATGAACTAGAAAACAAAGAAAATTAAGAGTAGGAATGGTGTTTTGAGAGAGAGCTCCTGAGATATAGCCAGGGTCCTGAAAGTGGGTCACCATGAGGCTCTTTGTCCCTTGTACAGCAAAATCATAACTCAGGTAGCTATGCATCCAACTGCGATCAACCTATGGGATTACAACTAGAGTGGCTTGGCTAATATGGATCCAGTGGAGAGTTGAGGCACATAGCAAGGGTGTATCAGCAAGCATCTTAACCTTAGCTTATCTCTAACTTCTAAGTAGAAGGATCAAAGGCATTCCCTGAACGGGATGGGACTATGGGGTGGGGTGTTCTGATCACTCATCCCTGCTTCTGATGCCTGTCTGGACTCAGTGGACCAAGTAGTGCTAATTACAGTACTCTCAAGCTGCTCTTTATCTTTAGGAAAGCTATCACATCTAAGCTAGGCTATCACATCTCCATCTTGAAACCTAGCACTCTTTAAATTTGCCTCTTGTTGAAATTTTGATGCATCTCATCCTCTGCCCTGATTCTCATGATGGCCAGTCCTTCTCTAACTGTCTATGAACTTCTATCTAACTTAGCTGATTCTAATGTTGCTACTTATTAAATAAGTGACTCTCAGAGCACTAGTCTCTCATCCTATGTAATCTCCCAGTGCACTGGATTTTCTTTTTCTGGATTTAATTATATCTCAATGACAAGTAGATTCTATATGTTTTGCCAGATAATGTGAAGTACAACTTGAACATCCAACTCCCTAACATGAGATATATCACCCATCAGATATCTAATAATAATTTTCAGATTTATTCCTCTTCCTCTGTTCTACTTACTGATTTTGTCAAATTCTCAAAGCATCTAAGGAGGTCAGATATTATTTTCTCTTTCCTATCTGCAAATGCAATTTGTCAGCAAGTCTCACCTATGTTAGGTGAGTTTAACTAGTTTAGTATAGTTTACTATTAGTTTAGTACTAGTATTAGTACCAGTAGTAATTGTTAGTATTCTAGTACTAAGTATTAGTATTACTCTAGTAATAGTAGTTAGTATCAGTTTAGTACTTTAGTATTATTTTAGTAATTATTTAGTATAATTTGATTTCCATCAACATTGCAAACATTTTATCATAAGATCTTAATAAAATCATTCCAACAATTTTTCTAATGCATCTGCAGTCTACTGTTTCCCCCATTCCAGGGAGCAGGTACAATGCTACTTGATTTATTTTCTGCAAGACAAAATTGTCTTTCAGGAATCTGAAGATTTGTAAAAACCTTTATTATGTCCTTAGCTTTATAAGGTTCAAATTCCTTGGCATCAAAGTTTTCAATTCATGTCTTTTTCACGATAATTTTACAGTTCTATATTCCATATTTCAACTACCTTGAAGCATATGCCATTCTTCCCAACTTTCATGCACTGTAACATCTCCATATTTTGCTAACCCTGCTCATTCTGCTGGCAACACACTTACCCACTGAGGTCTACACAATCTTCTCAGCCATCAGAACTAGAAAATACCTGGCATATGGAAGATCTTCAATACATTTTGTTAAATATATGAAATAATTGGTTAGTACTTACTTTCCATTGCATGCTTTATAAATTGGGCTATGTTATGCCTTGTGTACCTCACAGGTAAAATCAAAAAGTTTTATCAAAATTGATTAAAATATTTTAGTCAAAATACATATCTTAGCCTAATGTAATAAATGTTTTACATAAACACAGGTAAAGCAGGAGATCAAAAACAAAGCCCTCAAATCTATGGCATAATTATTCTAGAGCAATTCTTAGTAATTGAAAACAATGACACTGAGTGCAATCCAAACATCAGACAATTTCTCAGAACATGGTATTTCTTTAGTGCACTTCTCAAAATATCTCCTGAGTTTGTGGCCACCTCTTTATGCTCCTCACTTCTTAAAATGATTCTTTGAACTTTATTTGTAGCATAGAGGCTCACCGAGCATTAGAGAAGGGAAACTACTTTCATCTTCATCTTTATCCCTGTCACAGTCTCATGGGTGAAAGTCTGCTTAAAAGGAAGATATCTATACCAACCCCCATCAGATCAAGAGAACAAAACAAGCATTTAATTAACTCTCTCAAACAGAACACTGGAAATGCCAGCTCCAATTTTGTTTATCTACTTCCCAGCTTTGGGAAAATGCATTTATACTGCCTTTGTGTTTTCTGACAGTGTTTCTAAAGCACAGAAAAACAAATACTATTAAGCTGATTTTCAAATGTTTGTGTAGCCAGCTCTTCATTTAAAAATAAAACAGTTCTTTCTTGTGATACTAAGAAAGTGTTTTGACTGATTAAAAGACAACTTCTCTGATGTAATTAAAAAGATATCAATTTTTATAGCATACCTAAGTAATGTATTATCATAAAAATTCACAATCCATATGGGAGGCTGAGGAAGAAGAACTGCAAGTTCAAGCCCAGCCTAGGGAACTTAGTGACTTAAGAGAAATTGTCTCAAAATTAAATAAAATAATGATTAAAAGGTATAAGGATGTTGTTCAGTATGAAGGCCCTGGATTCAATAACCAAGACAAAAAATACATGATTTAACACTCTACACATAGTTTTGAGGCTATTTTACTAAAATCAGAGTTTAAAAGAAAACTTTAGCTTCAAAAAACAGGCAAAATAGTATCCTCATGCTCCTTCCTACAAAAAGGCGACATTAGGTTATAGGGCCATCAAAATGGAAACAGGGCCAAGTTTAACACAAGGAAGATACAAATTCTTCTTCTGTCATAGCTGGTTTTCATCATTGGCTCTAGTGGTATCTCAAGGGTTACAATGACAGAAAGTACAAATGATTTGGTCGGGTTGTTCACTAGCATTTCCTTTTATTGCAAACAATTTCAACTTTCATTACTTAAAGTACTTACACTTCAATTTAATATTAGAATTTAAACAAATAATAAATATTTAGTGGCAGAAGCCCTCAAACAATGCGTTCAGTGGGTATCTTCCACTTGCACAGTGTAATTGACCAAGAACCTGGAAATTTTAAATATTGAGACTTCATTGTATCTGAAATATTTTTCCTACTCATGAATCTGTCATTATGATTATCTTGGTAGCTGGCACATATTGGGGACTCAGATCCTTGATGTTTTACTAACTTGTAGCTGCAGTGGTATGTATTATTATAGGGTGGTAGATTAAAAATGACTCCAGATCTCTGATGTAATTATTTCCTTTTAATTCATCAATATTTCCCATAAAAATAAAACATGGAAGAAGAAATAAATTTTCTTTCTATAAAGAATAATAAAAACATAATACGTATTTCAGCCAGTGTTTTCAGCATCTGTCAAGTTGTATATCATGCTCAACAGAAGATTTTACCTCTTCCTCTGTCATTAACCACACTCTAACATTTTCTCTTCCTGAAAGGGGTCAGAAGTAGCAGTCACAGCCCCCATTTCCGCTCTCCCCCCTGGTGACAGGTGACTGTATCCCATTCTCTTCTCTCTACTGACATCTCAGCCTTGCCTCCCCTACCTTTATTCCAGCTGTGGCAACTTCCTTTTTATGTGAGAAATTACACATAAGTGCCCCAAGCCTCAGCACCACACAACCAACATGCTTGTTTCTGTGCTCCTCTCTTTTGCCTTCACCCTGGTTATGAAAATGTCTCTGTTTCCACTGGAAATGCTATATAAAGCCTCTCCTTATCTATCTGTTCACATTTCCCTTCCCGAACACCACTCTGTCCTGATTTTCCTCTGTTCTCTTTCCAGGCTCAGTTGAGGATTCCTTCCCATCTCCCAAGCTCTTGGGGCTGAAATTAGAGAAGGAACAGCCTGGCAGCTGCATCTGAATGTGTATCAGTCATTTAAAAATTAAAATATGTAAACCTCATTATTGGTCTTTCTCCTTAAAAGCACATTTTCCCTCAGGGCTTCCCAGTCTCAGAAAATGACAAGTTCAGCCTTCTAATTTCTCAGGCCAAAACGCTGACTTCTCTCGTTCTCCTTACACATTAAACAGGAAAACAGGCTGTCGTTACATTACAACCGTAGTAACCGAGCTAGCAGACATGCTGTCTTGCCTGAATAACTAGAGTAGCTCTCTGCCTAATCTTCCTGCTTTGACCTTTGTACATCACCCCATTGACTCCATTACCAGGGACCAAGTCAGCTTGTGCTGATCCTTGGAGCCAAGCCCTCCAGTTCTTTTTCATCTCACTTAAAGTGGAAACCAAAGCTTGCAATGACGTCCCTGTCCTAATACTTTCTAATTTACTACTAATTCAAGTCATTTTAGGTTTATCAGTATTCTGCTTCTTCTATCCCTAGGACTCTTTTGCTTCTAGATTTTTCTTCCCAGAATGTTCCTGCCCCAAGTATCTACACAGCTTACTCATTCAAATCTTTAACTCAACTCTTTCTGTTAAACTTGCAAATTATCTCTTTCTCATTTCATGTCTTCCACGTCTTACTTTATTTTTTATAATTTTATCATCTGTTACACTATATATACATATATACTGTTATTTTCTTTTCCCAATAATAAAAGGAGCTACATGAGGACAGAGATTATTCTGCTCCTCTTTCAAATCTATCCCCAGCACCTGAAAAGTTCACCTGCTCCTTCCAAGCATTCCAAGAGTGCTCTGGAAATTTGGGAGAATTACTTAACATGCAATTACACAGGTAACTTGTTTACATGAAAGACCCCTTCTCTATGCACACATCTGCTGTGTTATATAAGCTGAGTACTATACTGGTGCAGAATGTGAATTTCCAGAAGCTATACTGTATTTTGTATCAGATATCCTAAAATAAAACAGTAATTGAATTTCAAATATGCAATATTTATTTTTGAGTGTATAACAGAGCTGAAAAGTCTAAAATAAAAATATAAATTTTATGCATTTCATAGTGATATTTCAATATATGTGACAACTGAAATAAAATGATAAGTATTTAATCCATTAATTATAGTTGAACATGAATCCCTTTGGAAGGATATTTTAATAACTTTTAAAGTGGATATTTGACTGTATTTAAATTCATTTCAAAAAAATTAGTACTAAAATACTTGGAGCATTCATCATTTTAAAATTTTACATATATTTGTATTTGGTGTGACTCTGGGGTAATTTTGTTGTAATAGTAGTATTAGAAACATAATTATATTCATCTATCTATCCATCCAATTACCTACTGCCTACTTCTCTTTTCATCAGAAATTATCTTCACTTCAGTTTCTGTATTTATGTGCTCAGTATCAAAGAAGCAGTGCATTATGATATTCAGCCTTGTAGTAAGGGATCTTGACATCATCTGACTTCACTTTCTTTAAAAAATTATGCAAAGCCAAGTGTAGTAGTGTACATCTATAAACCCAGCACTCTTGGAGGCTGAGTCAGGACAATCACAAGTTGAAGACCAGCGTGGGTAACTTAGTGGCTTAACAAGAACCTCATCTCAAAAAAATAAAAATAAAAAGTACAGTAAGCATGGAATGTAGCTTAGTGCAGAGGTCCTGTTTCAATGCTCAAAAAACAAATTTATGTGTAGAATCAATAAAATTTACATTGATTCTTATGAGAAAATACCTCTTTTTCTCCAGAATTGCAATATTAAGCAATGAATATCAGAATGAGTGATAAGCCAAGTTCTATATCATGAGTTCAGATTTAGGCTGGCTCTTGAACTTCTTTGTCTTAAATGTCCTAATATCACATATTTGAAACTCTACTTCTTGTTTTAGGAGAAAATAGTTACAATGGCAAAAACTAGAGGCAAATACAGAGAACCAGAACAGAGAAGCCAGAAAATAATAACCTGATTAATCACAAGACACATTAGACTTTAGTTAAAAATAGAAGTCTTTTCTATTAGTGGCTAAAAACATTTGTAAATTGGTCCAAAATGTACATTACATTTTTAAAACGGAAAAAAACCCAGTTTAAAAAAATTCAAAAAATAACTACCAGTATTATTGTTCTTATTATGTACCCCATCAATCAGAGACGACCCTCCACATAGAGTTACAGGACTGTCATTGAAAGCCCACTCCTTCTGGAAAGTGGGCAGTGTAAAAGCTGCTATGCAGAGACCTATTGGGATCCTATTATTAAAAACAACACCCACATCCATCTCCGTGGCACCCAAATCTGGTCTGGTGCTGATTCATTACTATATACTCTTTGGCCAATTATTTATCTGATTTTTGTTTTAGTTTGATCATATATACTATATTGCACACAGGCTAGGTAATATAAAATTCATATAAAATTTTTAGAACAGTTTCACAAAATGGCTAAGGTCTCAGGGCAGTTTTCTTATACTAATTTGTTGTCCTATATATCAACTCTTAGGTGGATTCAAGAGAAATCAAGATTTAATCAAATTTGTATACTCTTCCTAGTTATTGGGCACAATAATTTTGTCACATATTCCTATTCTAAACTGAAGCCAGATGTCTATTTTGCACTCTAATTCCAAAGGTTTTTGAAAATAGTTGTGTTTTTCCCTTTTGCATATGAATGCTAACATAAGAAAAGTCTGAGATTTAAAGTGATTTTTACTCAGAACCTTTACAATACTATTGCAGAAGAGCTTGGCAACCAGTTTTGTTAATGCTAAGTGTTATGACAATTGTTTGCTAATTTATAAGTAGGTTGGGTTTACCTCTTTATTCATTTTTCCAGCATGTAAAATTTTCCTTTGCATCTTTTAATGTTCAAATATCTGATTAAAAGCTGTCTCATTGTCTTTGTACTTGTTTTATTTTATTATTTTTTTAAAATACTATTCTGTACAGGAGAGGTGGGACAGACTTTTTCAATTCTTTCTTTTAGTTCTGAAAAATTGATCACATTAACTCTTTAATTATTTCTCCCTTTGTCTCTCTCCTCTTTTATGTTATTCACAATTGACTGATATTAAAATTTTGACATTTCAGTTTTATGTCATAACATTTTTTTCTATTTAACTATCTCTATGCATTTATATATTAATATGCACAATTAATATGTATTTCATTGTTTTTAGTTCTAGAATTCCTGGTTTTAAATTTAATTCTATTCTTTCTGACTTTCAATCCTTTATATGAATTTTTTCCTTCTACATGATAATTAATATTTCTTTTGTCCTTAAATGTTCCACTTTCATATCTGGAAAGATAATAGTTATAATTAATTTATGCATGCATTTACTCCCTTTTTTGTACTGAGGAGTTTCTTGGTATTATTTTTCCTCAAGTATTTTGTTGATTCTTGACAGAAAGTAATTTTTGTATTTGAGATTTTCCACTGTCTGGTTTGTGGATGGTCATTCAATATGCCTTTTCTGCCTCTAGTAATCATGTTGAGGTCAGAATGTATCTTCTGGGGATTCTGATAGGTTTTGTTTTGAAGGTAAGGGTTTGTGCTTCTCTTTCAAACCAGTAGCTACTTGGGCTTGCTTTTACATCTCATTGATACCTTTGTTTTTAATTTTAAAGAGAAAAGAACAAAAGCAAAGTTAAAAATACAAAGGCATATCAATGTGGAGTCTCATCCCTGGTGTGGAAACAAAAAGTCCGTGTTGCTCCCTGTTCAATAGATGTAGGGTAGACAAGTTGCCCAAAATGTAATTCTGCTTTGACTCACTCTTCATATTGCCTTAAAATTGTCTTGTTGACTCAGAGTTTGAATATTTCCTGGAAAATTCCATCACTTTGATGTCCATCTTTTCCTGCAAGTGTTTCATATATCTATATCATACTAGATGCTTTGTCTCCACTTCTGTTTCCATCAATTTCTCAAATGAAATATGGTACTTTTTATTTGTTTTCTACAATTATCAATAATTTAAATTTTATAAAAGTATATTTTCTCTCATGTTATGGGATTTTGAGAAGACCAGAAATGCAGATTATGTACACAGTCTGCAAATATGGATCAGTGTCAAGATTGCACATATTTTATTACTTTAGATTAAATTTTTTAGAACATCAAGTGTCTTTGTTAAATAATCAATTCATATTTTAAAATTGAACTGGTTTTGACAAAAAATGCCAAAACACTGGTCCTATTAATATATGTTCCTCAAAAAGATATATATATATATATATATATATATTTATATATTTTGTCTAAACATAATTTTTATGAAGCTTTCTTCTTTGTTATTAGGGCTAAAAAAACCTGAGTCATGTGTTGAGATATGCAGTACTTACTTAAGGCATACAGGTTGCTAGTTATTATTTGGGAACCCAAAACTCCTTTTATTTTGAAAGCCACATTTCCCCTTTCTGTGCACAATGAAGTAACTCTTCTACTCATAAATTTCAGGGCTTTTACAAGTCTCATAAATGATTTTCTTTAGGGTTGATTTTACTAAAATGCATAATATTTAGGTGATCTGGGTGCCCTAAATCAAAATTAATTTAACTTGATCTGTGTTTTGGACCCTGATCCTTTCCAAATTACCCATTTCAATGAACAATTAATGTGGAGCCCTTAGTGAAATACTTACAGTATAATCTACTCAATTTTAAACAGAGTTACATTTATGCTCCCCAAAGTGTGAAATGGTAAAGTTATCAGGTGTTTCCAGAAAGTTTGGTGCCAGCTTTTTCTCCATGAGCTGTTGGTCTGAGTTTCCAAGTTCAACACCTTAAGTGAAGAGAGCATGGGTTTCTTTCTCAACTATTTTAATATTTACTTGCTATGCACTCACAGAGTTAAGAAATCAGTTGGGTCAAATACAACTACTTGTAGCTTTAATTGCTTTGCATTATCTAATAATTATGTGCATAGAACTGAGCTAAGAGCCAAGCAATACAAGCTTAACATAGCTCTTCAGCTGTTACTGTTTTCATGAAATTTAAAATCACATAATACCATCTTAATTAGTATAGGTAAAATTGTTCTGCCTGACCAAATCATAATTTCAAAGAGCATACACTACAAGTGTGTTTCATTTCCCTTTCTCTAACTCATTTTTAATGGCCTCCTTAAGTTCAATTAATTGGACACATGCTGTATTAGAGTAGCCAACTTAAAAGTACATGTCTTCATTCATGTTGATGAAATATTTTCTCTTTAAGGATTAGTAGTTATTCTCACAGGCAACTGGTCTTGTGCTTTAAATAGATTAGAATAACTTATTATTAATTATGCTAAGTAATAATCTTCATTCTTAAAAACTGCTCTCCAAAAATGAATAGTTCACTTCAGTCCTTTATTATTTCTGGAGACCCAATCATGAGAGTAAGTGCCTTAATCAAACAGAATCCATGAAAACCTAAGATTTTGCTGTTGTATGATAGGTAAATTATAAAATAATTTCCGAAAAAGCTTATGACCAAATTAACCTTATTTCATATGGACGAGAGAACTTTGAAATTTTCAATTAGCATTTGTCATTTTATTTTTTAGGGTACTTTTTATTTTCCCATAATGTTATATTTAAAGAATAGGTCAAAGTATTATTATATATCTCCAGAATCATCTGTTATTTATATTTTCTCTACATTCTTTATTATCTTCTTTCCACTGAAATATGCATCTAATTTTTCTCCATTTGGCATTAAATTGGAGACTTCATGTTTGTTTAAGCTTAAAAACTTCATGTATGTTTTCCCTGAGACTAAAGACATTGCCTTACATAAACGTAAAAGAAGTACAGAGTTTGAAAATTTAAGATTGAAATAATATTTTCTAATTCTATTTACATACAAATTTTATAAATTGTATCAATAATGTTCTTTACAGCAATTATTTGCTGGGCTTAGGATCTAAACCAGAATTACATGGTACATTTGCTTACATTTTCTCATTCTCTTTTAATCTATGACACTACCAAACATGCCAAATTTGTTTGCTGCTCTTATAAAGTAATTTTTCTTTGCCATGAACTACATGTATTATATCTTTGGAATCAGCAACACTATCAAAATATAGGACAGGTTAGTTCTCCTTATAAGAGAAATCATCCAATATATGTTATTTGTATCTCACTTCTTTTGCCAACACGGTGACTTTGTAATGCAGCCATGTTTTTAATGTATCAGCTGTCAGTGCTTCATAGGTTTAAATAATATTTCATTATCTGTATACAGCAAAATGTGTTTATTCATTCTCCTGTTATGACAAAACTGCTTTGAAAACTTTGTAGAAATTTTAGTACATTTGTTGCACATGTATCTGCATACCTTTTGACTAGATTCCTAGGAAGAGAATTGATCTGTCATAGGGTAAAAATATATTTAACTTTAAAAAATCTGGAAAACCTGCTTCTGAAATCACCGATCCTTATTACATGGCCACTAGTTTTGTGTGAGAGTTGCCAATTGTAGAGCTGCAGCAGTAATAGATGTGAAGAAAATCAGATGAATAATTTGTCTCAGTGTTGGGGTAATACCAAAAAATATAGATTAGACTTGGATACTGTTCTGGCACATTTTCACAGGTAAAACACCTGGATTTTGTTAAGACTTTTAGTCTAAAAGTTCATAATAAATATTCACCTCTCCTTTCTACCACTTTGTTTTACAAAATTTATAATCTACCAATTATAGTGGAGTTTTTTTGTTTGTTTTGTCTTTTTGAGGCAGAGTCTCACTATGCAGTTCAGGCTGGCATTGAGCACACTTTGTAGCCCAGGCTGGCCTCAAACTCCCAACAATCCTCCTGCCTCAACCCTCTAAGTGCTGGGATTAAAGAGGTGTGCCACCAGGCCCAGCGGTATATTGTAGACTGAGAACATTTTAAAATTTTGTTTAAAATCTTATGAGTAGAGCCGGGCATGTTGGTGCATGCCTGTAATCCCAGAACTCAGGGTGCTGAGGCAGGAAGATTGTTGCAAGTTCGAAGCCAACCTGGGCTACAAAGTGAGCTCAAGGCCAGCCTGAACTGTGTAGTGAGAC
>NW_004955432.1:6602646-6669719 GCF_000276665.1 Chinchilla lanigera
TAAATGTTCCACTTTCTAGTTTTTTTCATTAGGTACCTGAGAGAATTGTTATTCAAGGGAAGGATTCTACTTGATCAAGAGTCTTAGTTACTTTTCTCTCATTGCAGAGACAAGCTACCTGATGCCCAAAATTAAAAAAGAAAAGGTTCATTTAGCTCACAGTTTGTGGAGGTTTCAGTCCATAATCAGCTGGCTCTAAGATAGAGTAGAACATGGCAGAGGGCAACAATTCATGGTGGTGAAAAATAGCAAAATTAATAAAAGAAAAACAGGAGGACAGAGACCATGCCTCTTTCCCTTCCTTATACTGTGTGCAGGCTACTTGCCCTAGGGCAAATCTAGCAGTCACACCAGTAAACCCAGCGCTGGACCATGAATAAATCACAAACTCTAGACACCTGCCCCATGACTTTATAAGTCTTTGCGGGGGGGGGGGATGTAGACACGAACAGTAACAGCAAATATCCACGTATTATTCTAGGAATCCTGTTATATCCTACTATTAGGTTGGACAGTCCAATGCCAGTTATCTGAAAGATGTTATTTTGCTACTAAAGAATTCATTTGCCTAGATTACATTTTAAAATAAAATTTTCATTTTTTTATTTGCTTGTTCTACTGTTGAAAATGTACTGATGGAAATGCTCATTTCTTTTTCCTTTCTCAGGTTCTGATTTCTGATTTGAGTTCTATCTGTTTATGCCAACAGGAAGCATTCTTAGAAGTGTGGTATCATATTCTTAAACCTTCAAAGACAATTGCAAACAAAACTCTCCAAAACAACAATAACCACAGAACTCAGCTGCTTCACTTAGAGTGCCTTTCAGAGATTTGCTCACTTTGGGAACATCTAGGGTTCACTGTGAATTGCAAACCTCTGTCCTGACTTTCTCCTCTAAAATATCCAGCTTTGAAATAATCTTTTGTTTCATTTTTCATAAGGGGCTGAGATTTAACTTCTTCCTTGTACTTAGATCTTAAAAAATAAAACATACTCATTTATGTACAACATCTAACATACAAATATGAGGACTTTCTCATTACAAAAATAGAGCTCTGTATTTAATTAAATGGTTAATGGCCTTAACCAAAGGAAAACATCTTACTGAAATACATGGTTTGTCTTGATAATAGAAGTTTCAGTTGTACAAACAGTGGATGAATAATTTCCCCAAAATTAACTCTGCTGCCCAAGTATTCCTGTGCCAGCTCCACACTTGGGCACTGTCATCTCCTGCAGGATGTTTCTTTGCCTCTGGTGTTTCACCTTTACACTACTCTCGTTCACCTTCCTGAACTGTGATCAAGCCATGGCTTAGATGTTATGTTTCCTTCCTTTTCACAGCACTGCATATTTAAGGTGAAGCCTAACTTCCTTATTTTGGCTGAAGGAGCTGTGGAGAACAAAACTTCCTACTCTTCTATTTCTTACCATCTCTTATTTTTTCCCCTTCCCTATTTGCAGCTATATTCCGGCCTTGTGAAGGTTTCAGTCCATCATCATCTGGCTTCAACAGGATTCTCTTGTGTGTGGATCTCCTTGTATGTTCTTTCCTTGACCCAGAATGCTCTACACCAGCTTTTACTTTTTGCTGGTTCATAAGGACTCTTCCTTTGTGATGTAGTACTCAGGATAAAGGGAAATGGGTGTAGCTGTTATTACTTAGTGACTAGGGCAGGTCTTTCTGGAAATAAGGAAACGTGAGCTACCTCAGGAGATAGGAGAATGGTCCAGCAAGCACATGGATGCCAAGTTGGGAAACAGGATGGTTGGTAGAAGCAGAGGAACTCAGCACTCCTCCGCAGCAGGGAAGGTAAGGAAAAGAACAAAGAGGAAGCTGAAGAATAGAGAACACAAATCATGGGATTTTGGTAAAAGACCACTTCTAAGACACTGAAAAATCTTAATCAGGAGAATGGCACAATCTAAGAGATGTTCTGAGTGGATTGCTCTGTCTGCTCTGAGAATAGGAAGCAGAAGTCAGGGAGGGAGAAACTGCAGCTGAAAGATCAAATAGAAACTGGCTGCGGGTGGAACACAGGAAGGGGATGATGACAGCCCGGGTTAATGCAGAAGCACTGAAGTAGGAAGAAAGGCACTATTAATATAGGCTGTCATTTATGGGAGAGGCAAATCTGATGAATGGGGGCTGACAAAATTGTCTTGCATCTATGCAGAGAATTTCAGAAGCTGGTATTTTTCTACAAGTGCTTATTTTTGTTGTGATGGTTGTTTTCTCAGAAATGGTAAGAATGGATTGACAAAAAACAGTAATAGATCCCTTTAAGTTTCCCTGAACTTCTTTTGATGGCTTTTCATCTCATTACTTCCAGTCTAGCTGATGTCACGGCTGCACAAGTTCATTCATGAAGAGCTGACACATTCTTATTATTTATGCCAACTAAATAAAGTGGCCTGCAGTAATAGATCTTGACAGAAAGATGTGATACTTTCCTGGTTCCTTGTCAAATTCTTGTGACTCATTATCTACTTCCACCCCACTCTGCTGACACTCCGCACTCTGTAGCAGTTTTCTGAAAAGCCATCTCAACACATCTGTTCTGCTCTCTAGGGTTTTTATGGCCACCATATTCAAGAGAGTGTTCATAGTTCAGGGTGGGTTTCTCCTGCTTCTTCTTTGTACCTGCCATGTTTTCACTAAAAGTAGCTACTCAGTGTTCCCTGAATCAACAGAATTTGATAATCTACTTGTCTGAGTCTTACAGTCTTCCCCAGACACATTCTTGTCACAGCTCCAAAACAAAGTTATTCTACATCTTTTGTACCTCTAACTTTTGCTAAGTAGGAGTTAAGCCACTGCTTAACCCTCCTGAGTATAGCTTCTTGGGACATAGATGGAGCCCTGGCCCTAGTTGAACAATGGACATCCCCCACCCCCATGACTTAGTATCAGAGCTAGAGAATCATCTATCACTTTGAGGTAAAGTCAGAGCTTGAAGTTACTGAGTTCAGGTCTACTGTATTCTAAAATCAAGAAAGGCATGGTAGAATGATATGGAAGCAGGATAATTTTGTCCCGGAGAGACAGGAGACCATGCAGTCCTCTGTTGAGAGATAAAATACCTTAAATTCATAGCCCTCTTGTGGCTAGTGTCAGTCCATTTCCAGTCTAAGAACACTTCCTGCTAAGTGCCACTCCATCCCTTCTAAGTAGATTTCTGTTACTACCAAAAATACCTTCGTCACTGAACTTGCTGGAAACTGCCCACCTCCTTCCTTTTGAACATTCTTAGCTATGTGAGCATGTTCTGCCTCTCTCAACTGCAACACCTAACTCAGTGCCTCACACAGAGACATTTACAAAGTGAATAGCTCTGAATGCTTTTTATTCTTTTAACCACTGCTGAAGTCTTGCGTTTAACACAATATTATTTAGATACTAGATGGGACCAATTTCAAAGTGATTTTCAATTAATTGTCTTTGAAAACATTGTTGCATCTCAAAAACATTCTTGAGATTTTTCTCTAAGGTTTTGAATTGTGGAAAACCTAAGTTGGAAATTACTAATTTGGACGAAAGTGTAGTGTGCTGCATAATTGACTTTTCTTAAAGTAAGTCATGTGTGTTTCAGAAAAGTAAAGGTACTGTTTGAATGGAATCTTACTCTAGTAATTGTTACCTACTCTGAAGCTGAATTGTATCCCAGAGGTTTCACTGGGTAATGAAGAAGGAGACAGATGTTTTACATTGCTGGCTTGGACACATTCTAAATTTCATATGCTAAATCCCAAGCGAACATTTCAGAGCTTTCATAGTTGCGTATTTTTAAAACTACAATATACACAGAAAGGAAAATAAAAGTATTTGAAATATAACTTAAAGCCATAAGTCTGGTGAGAATGAGAATGTCATAATTCCAGTGGGGAGTAATGATACATTTTAAGGCTCACAAAGAATCCATCAGAGATAATAGAATACAGAGGTTACCAGCTAGGGCTTGGGAGTCAGGAACCTTGGACATCAAATAAATTCTACTAAACAAAGCACTTTTTGTGTAATTCTGACCATGCTGTTCAACATGTTTTAGCTTCAATTTTCTTATCTAAAAAAACTGAAGTGTGGATACAAATGTACTAACAAAATTTAAAGAAAATAAAAATCTAAGTAAATGTTTTAACATAATACTAGACATGTACATGTCACACTGTATGTGAGCTACTGTTGGTAGTATTTCATTGTAGTAGTCCCAGGTTTCCATCTGATTTTATTTATGTCCTGGCTCCGAAAAGAATTGGATGGAAAAGATTAAAATTGCTCCCTGAAAAAACTGTATTTATGATAAAGGATATATAAATATTGAAAGGGAAAACACCAGTATCGAACAGATATCCTTGTAATCAGATAAAGAATATTTGTCATGCTTCCTTCTGATGCTCATGAATTGTCCAAAGTCTCTAATAAGCAAGAGGTCTTAATATGACCCTCAACCTGATTAAAGTTTAGACAAATGTCTTCCTGACTATAGGGTCTTGAACTGACTCAGAGCATTTATTTCAGAAAACTTGCAGTCTCTGCCCCTTTAAATATAAGCTCCCAAGGAATCCAAAGGAATGTTTCTCCAAGACCTGGCAGTGATTCCTTTGAAACATAATTATGGAAGGGGATGTGGTCTCTATTCCCAGTCTTTGTGGGAGTATAGGAACCCAACCTTAAGAAAATGACAATTAGCAAACCCAGTGCCCTAAGCACATCAATGTAGCACATCCAGAACATCTTCCAATCATTTTCCCTTAGTTGACTCCAGCTCTTAGGTATTTTCCTACCTTTTCTTTCACTGCAGCTACATTCAGTTGTTTTCACTTATTGCCGATCTTGCTCCTTTATTGTGATAGTCCTTAATAGTCTTCCCTGCCTGTCTAAATTGCCTGGTGTAATTTTTTTCTCTTACATTACTAGCATAGTATTTGTGGTTATTCAAAACAAAAAATGGGTGTGTGTGTGTGTGTGTGTGTACATACATAATATAATGTTAGTTTTAAAAAAAGCTAAGAGGGAACAGAATTTTGGAGACTTTAAAGTATTTGACTTCAAACTTGCCACTTAATAGATAACAATGATTGTAATATTTCAAAAAACCTGCCGCCAGACACTCAGCTGTATGGATCCACTAGAGCGTTGAGCTCAGAGCTATGGCAGTGGATAGATTTTTTTTCTTGTTTTCTAAAGTGTAGAGCTCCAGCCTAAATCCCCTCTGATTATTGATTTACATAGTGACATTTAGAAAAGCTATGGTCTTCAACTTATCTGAGTCTCACTTTCTTGTTTGTAAAAGCTAAAGGGAAAAAGGCACAGAATTAGAAATTGAAAAGGAGCTATAACATTTTCAGCTAGAAAGATTTTTTGCTCCACTGATATGTAAGATGGGCTTTCAGAGTAGACTTGTGAGAGCCACACTGGTGGCAGAGAGTGGCTGGCGACAGCTGCACCTTGCTGTCACTTTCTGTTCCTCTCTGTCTGCACATCATCTGTAAAACAGAATGATTATGACAGCATTTCTCACAGTTCACTGTGAAGATTAAAGGAATTAATATGCACAAAGCACTTGCATTTTTAACTGTGCTTTGTGCATAATACTTTGATGTCATTGTTTTTTCAGGCCTTTATGTTCATTATTATACTATTAGTATAGTCCTTGCTCAGAATCTACAGGACCCTGATGGAAACCAAAAGGCAGGAATGCTCAAAGTCCTTATGTAAAATTAAATAGTGCTAGCATATAACCTACACAGATCTTCCCATATATTTTAATTCATCTCTAGTTTACTTATAATAATGAGACTATCTGAAAGATATTATGCTGTATTGTCCAAGGAATAGTGACACAAAAATGTCTGTACATGTTCAGTATAGATACAGTTTTTTCCACATGTTTTTGATCTGAAATTGTTCAAATCCATAGATGTGCAAACTGTGGATACATAGACAAACTAAATTAATATTTTAATACATTTCAAGAAAAACACAGACAATTTGATTTGAATATAGAAAAAAAATCTATTATGATTTTCTTTTGACCAAATTTAGAATTTTATTTATAAGCACAGAAATGTCAGGGTCACACGCCCCCTGACATCAACAAATTGCTATGTGATATATGAAAAATAAATAAAATGAAATGAGAAGGAAATATTGGTGTACTCTTAAATAAATGTCTATTATAATGTATGTTTCCAAGGTAATTAAGTGTCTTTCCTCCATGTAAACTTTTTGGTTTGCATGTGATTTATTACACTTTTACTTTACATAATAGTTTATTAATCAATGTTCCATATTTGGCTTCTGGATACATTCCAAATTTTCATGACTATGATAAATATGACAATTATAAATATTACACAACTCCACATGGAAATAAAAAATATGCTGGTAAGGTCTTGACCTTCAGCATGTTATCTTAGATGTTCATTTTTTCTTGTACTTCTGGTATTAATTTTTGGAAAAGGAAATTTTGGGTATTTTATTCATTTAATGTATATTTTTTTTTAAATTTCCTAAAACATATTTGCCAGCTAATTTTAAAATGATACAAATAATCATTAAATCTCCTAGAAGTGGTAATTTCAGGCCACAAATTTTCTAAAGAAATCTAATTTTCTAACTTTTAGTTGCTTTGTGAAGTATTACAAGAAAAATAGATATTATATAAAAAACACTTAGCTTTACTCAAATATATGCAGATATGAAAACATAGCTGATAAGTGTATGACTCTCCAAGATAAAGGCATAAATAAGGAATACTATTAAATAGGAGGTCATATCTGAATTATCTAAATAAATTTTATCCTCAGGCTTGATTTATCTCCATTCAGTAAAAAAATGTAGATGTCAAAGAAGATAGTTTTGACTGGAATTATAAATTTGGATACCTTGTATAATCACATAAACTGAATAATTTATCTCATTAGAGTTGTCTTCATTATATTTTCCTGAGAGTTAAATGTGATAATACATCCCATCAATCATAAGAAAAGAATTAGAAAGAGTTCCGTGATATTTTTGCTAAGGGCAAGAATCCTACCTTGATCTCACCTCTATCTAACTGCTCTTGATCAAAAAATTTCTGCCATATGTATTTGTTTTACTTTGACTCACAGTCATGAATTTCAATTCTTATTTGATTAAAATATCTTCATATCAATTTCTTTTCTTTATTTTATTTTTCCAAAGTATCAAAAGACATGAGATTATGTGAGGCTGCCCCTGAGAAACTAACTTTTGGAGGGTGATGATTCTGTAGTCACTGAGATTAACGAATTCTACTTTTGACACAAATATTCATTAAAGAAACAGAAATAGCAAACATGTGATAGATCCTTCCCTCCTCTTGCCTTTTGTTTTTGATTTAATTCATCTAATTTCAGGGTTGAGAATAAAGAAGATAATTACATAAAATGGAGTGTATCATTCCCAAAAAAGAAACAACCACAGGCAATTTTAGCCATGGTTACGAGCAAAGAGCAAAGACGTAGGGATTAGACTGACATCTCTGCCCAAACTTAGTTCCATCGCTGCTTTAAGGAACAGCTTTTGTTCATGTGTGTAATTATATCTGAGGGATACATTTCCAAAAGTGGAATTGCTGAGTTGGGGAATGGTACATATAGCAGTGTCATTTCTGCTGTTAAACTGCATCCATGTATAGGCTCACCAAGATGAATGCAGGTACTCATTTTCTATACGCTAAATGATACTAGGTCATAGGATACATTATGACTCTGTTGGCTTGATAAGCAAAAACATGTGGTTCCTCTGGTGTTTATATTTATTTACCAGTAAGTTTATATCATTTTAAAAATAAAAATAAATCTCTATTATTGACTTTCCCATTCCTAGGACAAAATACCAACTTCCACCACTGAAAGAAAGAGAAGTTCATTTTGCCTCACAGTTTTGGTGCATTCAGTCCATGGGCTGGATCCAAGTCAGAAACAACATGTCAGAATGACATGGCAGAGAAAAGCTGCTCAGTTCAGGGATGCCAGAAATCAGAGAGAGCAGGGAGGGTCCAAAGACAAGAACACACTCTTGCCAGTCGGGCCCTCACTGACCCATTCCAGCCCATCCCCATCTCCAAATGTGACAACTTTGAGGGACATTTAAGATGTAAACGATGACAAAAATCTAAGGAGCTTTTCATAGTGCTTCTGCATTTTGACCTAGAAGTTTTATGTAATAGGGGCTGGGGATTTAGCTCAGCGGCACAGCACCTCCCTGGCTAGCAAGCATGAGGTTGTGAGTTCGATTCCTGGTACTGAAAAAAAAAAAGTTTTATGTAATAAATGTTTGAAGATATAACCACAATGAATCTGATATGCAATGTTAGCCAACAGTACAGATCTAATTAAAAATAACTTGTGTTGTAATAATAGTTTTTAAACAGTGAATTGCCTTCATCAAGAATTTAAGCCAGTTAAACACTGGCCAAATTTTATACAAATCTAGTAAATTTATATACAGGTACATTTATGTTTATATTCTGCTTCAGTGTCATATGTTTCTGAAAAATATGTAAGTATAGCTAATATTGAAGCAATGCAATCTGAAATGTTTGAAAATTTAAGATTTTTAAAGAGTATAATTAAAGTATAAATTTAATTTTAGTGGCCACACACTTTTAGATTATATTTTCAAGAAGTTTTAAGAGCAACTAAAAGAAAACCACAAGTTAAATAATATTTTTGGCTGTAGCAATTATGGAAATTGGTAGAATTTAGTTCCAAAAATTTCAGTTTTACACATGATAAATACCTTTGCATTCAGCTTACTTGTTTGTCAAGAAGAAGCTAATTAGGAATTCAGGAATGGTTGTTCCATTGCATATCATTGTCTTTAAATCAGTTGCTCAGCACCATCTTGTCTAGTGAAATTCTGTATTATTTCTAAAGTTTTATTTAATAATTATTTTTTTACTCCCTTTAGTAGTTTGAACAATCTTCTATTCTTGCATCAGGTAATCTGAGCAACATATTTGAAGATAACAATATGCAATATAAGAACAATTGTTAATTCCAATCATTTTGCTTTGAAACCCTGTATTGCTGTTAATGTTCATGCTTTGCTTTGTTTATATCTGTGATGTGGGTATGTTGCTATTGCTCCCTTTTTCTTTTAAAACTCTCTTTAAAGTAAAAAAAATAAAAAAGAAAGAGTTAATTACTGATGAAAAGACTAATATCAGTATACAAAAATATAGGTTTTAATAGGCAAGAAAATAAAAAAGTTAATACATTCTGCTCTAAAAATGTAGCTCAGTTTATTATGAAAATAGAAGAGTCAAGAGTCAAATTAAAAGAAAAGATGCTTGCAAAGACTAGCCCAATATCTTTTTTTTTTTTTTTTTTTTTTTGTCTTTTGAGACAGGGTCTCCTTATACAGTTCAGGCCAGCCTTGAGCTCACTTTGTAGCCCAGGCTGGTCTTGAACTTGCAACAGTCCTCCTGCCTCAGCCTCCCAAGTGCTGGGGTTACAGGCATGAGCCACCACTCCCAACCCAGTATCTTTTTTTAAGGAATGTACTTAGCTAACACCTTAGTTTCCATGGCTCTTCCAATTAGCAATGAGACATCTGATAGAAGCTTTCCCCAATATGCTTGATAAATGAGTTTATGCTTTGAAAACAAAAATAAAATAAAACTATTTTTAAAGGATGATGAATTTTCACATACAAGGAAAAAGCTATGTTGAGTACCACTGAGATGTGATGGTCCCAACTCTTCAATATCCAAACACTCTTGGCAGTGATTTCTCTATTCAGCAGTATCTTCTTTCAAAGACAGGAAAGGTATTAGAAAGGACCATGACCCTTGTATCTTCCCCAAGCCGTTTCATTGTGAGGAATGCTATTGAGAGGCTAGAATAAAAGATAATTCAGTCTGTTGAGTTCTGAAAAGCCCTGTAGGGTCTTTTTTGTTGAGAATATTCAAGCTTGTTTTGTTAACAAAGTCAAGCTTGATCCAGTTAGACTCTTACAGGAAGCTGAGAATATTTGAACTAAATCAACTTCCTACTTAGCAGAATTCTAAATTGTTCCCCATACACACTAATAGTTCTGAAATCTGGAGGTTCAAGTTTATTACTAAAAATTTAATAAAACATATTTTCCTCTAAATATCACTACCACTTTCATTACCATTTTTTTTTTAACTTTTTCATCCACTTGGTTATGGAAAACATAATGCTATGAGGTGTATAAACAGAAATACTGAACTAATAATGATCTCCTTCATCCAGAACAAACAGGAAGAAACAGTGCTTCTCTCACTGGGGCAGGAAAACTTGACAGAAAGAGTTTGGTTTGTTGGAAGAACTCAACTCTGTTAGTGTAGTTTCAAAGTAGTCAAATGTAAACGAATGGGGGCAGCCCTGTCTTAATAATGCTTTATTTACAAAACAGGCTGAAGACCCACTTTGACCCATGACCTTTGTTGACCTCCACTTCTGGCACAGTACATCTAAATAGAAACCAAATCCAAATTTGGTATAAGACAGTTGACAATTTATAACCAAATATGTGGAGTAAAGTGATCTGGAAACTTCTCCCTATCTGTTTTTGCAGGTCAGTGACTCGGGGGAAAGTTATTTATTTATTTATTTATTTGGGTATTGGGATGGAACTCAGAGCCTTGTGCTTGCACTCAGGTGCTATGCAGCTAAACTCCATCCTCAGCCCTCAGGGGAATTTTAGAATTGAGTGAAGAAGTAGGCTTGGTTGAACGCTACCAGCAGTTGTTTCTTTCAGCAGCATTTAGCGGCTTTAGAAGTGCGAACACCACTGGTCCTTTAAAATATGTCTCAAACTCTGTCCCTACTAATAAAACCCAGATTTATCTTAGCTGGTCCTATACTTTCCTAAGAATACTGACTCCTCAAACTTCTTACGTAAGTGTCAATAACATGTGACATCCCTCTAGCAAATAATTTTAGAGGGAAAATCTACTCTACTCAGCTTTCAAAAAGCTCTTGAGTTTTTTTTTTTTTTTTTGGTTTTTCTCCGGTACCGGGAACCGAACTCACTACCTTGCGCTTGCCAGGCAGGCGCTTTTGCCGCTGAGCTAAATCCCCAGCCCTGCTCTTGAGTTTTAAGATTAAAAAAAGAAAAAGAGTGGAATAAACTCTTAGCCCTTTATCTTTCTTCCTGTCTGGAATGCACTTTTGATCCTGACATTTTTCCAGTATATTGTGACCTTAAAGACAAAGCCCTGCACTTAAACCGGGAGAGACTGAAAGTGAAAGACTGAACTGCAAATCTCAAGGCATGCTTGGATACAGAGTCTTCTTTAGGAATAAATAAGCCTTAATTGATTAGGCCACTGGAGCCTAGTCTCTCATACACAAAGCCCAACTCAGCACAATCTTTAACTTTGAGACATCACCTCTACTTATTAAGAGTAACAGGATCCAAAATTCAAGTGTATACTGGACTCTAATTTCATTAATATCTTGTTTATGTTTCTGTCTCTAATTTCACAGTTATTTTTTAAAGACCGTTCTATTTCAAAACCACATCTAGGTAGAAAATGAAGAAACTCTTTAAAGCACTTTATTTCTCTGGACTAAGGAGTCTTAGTTTTCAAGTATTTCAGATTAAGTACTTCTGAGTGCAATAGTCTCAGCAGGCATCAGCTGACCCTAAATGAGGGTTTACAAGAGTAGAAGATGAAGTAGAAATTGAAAGAGCTCTTAAAATCGATATAATGTTAGGTTGTACAAGATACCAAAATACAAAAAAATTGCTCTTAAAGAAACAGCTGAATAGCTGGGTGAGACTGCAGTAGGTCAGGTTCTCCTGATGAATTATACAGGAAGATGTGTTCATGAAGGAGGCACACAGCCAGGAGAGAATGCTGCAGAATAGGTACAACCTGCCAGATAAAGATGGCCTCATGGCAGGAAGTAGGTCAGCCATCTTGGAAGGCAGAGGTTTGCCTCAGGATTCTCTGAAGATTCCCTTTCCAAGTTCCTGACGTCTATTGCAAAAGCATTTCTTTCCTAAAACTTTCCCACAAGGAAAAACATTAACTCTTTGTTGTTTGGAACTAAATGAAAGAAGACTCTTTTAAGCTCTTAGTCCTGTTCACATGCTTGTAGCAACAGAAATAAACCTCACACAGAAAAATAGCCTTAACTATTCTCTGAACTCTATTATGCTTTAAAGTATTATTTTAGAGTCAGAAATTTAAAAAACAAAATTTGGACATTTTGTTTAGAAAGACTAACACTTTTAAGGATTAATACAAGGAATTTATTATATAGATTATATATTAGACAATGAAGAATGTGTGTAACATTCAAGTACCTTTCAGTACTTCCTGGGGAAATGATGATAATTTTTAACCCCTACTACAAGAAGAAAAGTTTCCGGATTTTTTCATTGTTTTCTGTTAAAATCTGTCCTTTACTTCTCACATTGAATCTATTCTCCAACATTCTACTATAGAATCCCCTATTGGTCTGGTCAGTTGTTCAAAATATTTTCTTTCATCACTGAATTTCCATTTATTCATTACAAAAATTCTGGGTGTTTTCAAAGTTGAACATAGTCTCTGTAGATAATATGAAAGTGGAGAAAGGTGGGAGGTAAAAGCCCTTTGGCTATTATCTCCAACCCAGTCCCAAAAGCAATTCCCATTACTCATCACCGTGGGACTCCACTGCAATATCTTTAATGATTTCACAACAATGCGCACTAGAGATATTGATGTTCACAGAGCACAGGTTATATTCATGTCTGATTTTCAAAAATAAGTTGCAAAGGAAGTATTAAGTTTAACTTTGATAATGCCTTGGAATAGAAAATAAATAAATCTTACTATTAAAATAAAACTTGAAAACATCCAAGCTTTGTACCACAATTGACTTGGAGTGAGACCTTAGTAGCTAGAGCATGGTAGGATTGGTATAATGTCCCTATCTGAGAACTTCTGAGTATCCTGGCTTGCCTGGAGTATATACATTAAATACCTAAGACCTTGTGACTCCCTAAGCCTGGCAAGTGCTTTCAGTTGGTCTAATTTGAGTAGTAAAGTTATTCTTCTTATGATCCACATTTCAAAGTTGTCCTAGAATTCAGAAACCTCCTCAAACTAACACTGAACAGTCTGTTCAGGCCTGTCTTCAGGCCTGTCTCTCTTCTGAACTTTGGGATTAAGGGGTTCAGAAATGAGCCTGCCAAAGAATCCATGTGTCTTGATTGACCTAGCACAAAAGTCTGAGCATCAGCAACTGAATTTAGAGTCTAGCAATTCATACTCCAGCTGGCACATGTAGGAAGAATCCTCCAGATCCTCTTGTAATACATTCAACTTAGCTCATCTAAGGACAAGGGTTAAGACAAAGTGTGCCAACCCAGAAACATTTTGCTCACTTGTGGATTGCTTGCCCATGGCATGAGTGGCCCTCGATGCAGAGAAGCACATGGGAGTGAACTGAGTTGGAACACTCACTGCATGAATGGCAGGGAACTCATCCTCATTAGTAGCTCCAACTATAATTTCTAAGGTGAGACACCTTTACAAATATTTTAGTTCTTTTCACTCTCTGTATTTCTGTTGCTACTACATGAAAGATAATGACATTCAAGAAAAAAAAAAACAGAAAATGAGGAAAGTCCTATTTCAACATTGAAAATTCTGGGAATTATGAAAACTTTCTATATAATTTAATTGTTGTATATACCTTGATTACACTGTCCTTCAAATTGTTCTAGATTATTGTGAATAACTTATGAATATCTCCTACCTCATTTGATAAAAACACTTCCAAGCAAAAGCAATATTTTAGAAATGGATATACTTTTGTTTTCATGTAATGAAACTGTTATAGATGTGTAGAATTCCACATAAACTCACCTATTTTCCTTACTCTTATGAAGAACAGTCATTCTTTTCTCAAGTCGATGTTCTCTTTCGTCTCTCAGTTGCTGTAGAGTCAGTCATTTAACCTCAGCGTTTACTTCTTCTTCTCTAAAATGAGGTTCATTACTTTGACCTTTTGCCTGGAGGTTTCACTCTGCAGTAAATAATAACATTAATGTCTGTAAATTACCCTGAGATCTATGGATGAAAAGTGCAGAGTGGAAGGAATTATTCTATTTAAGAAAGGAAAAAGTAGATACACTTGAGTAGATTCATTTCACACGTGAGTTGTGCTTCAGTGAAGTTGAATAGAGAGTGGTTCCTGGAGTGGCAGATATTCACGCGCATGTTCAAGCTGGTAAGAAATAATGTTGAGAGTATTTCTATTCCAAACACATGGCAACTTACTGATCTGATCAATTTGCTTTTCCATTTATTTATTCACAGCTGAATTCCACTTTCAATGCATGAGCCAAGCATTCTTGCTGGTAGGTAGGGAAATAAAGATTGCTTAGCTTATGCTTTTAAAATGAAGCCAAGAAAAAAATCAAATTCCAAATATTTCATAAATGTATTTTAGCAAATATATCCCTGTAAGTCTTATACCACTTGCTCCTGAGGTAAAATCAAATACATTGTGAAAGTCGGAGCGGCTCTGTGAAGACTAGCTTTTCTTTCTTTATCTTGACCTCCTCAGTCCTCTACTGCATTGCCTTTGATCTGGGGAAAGAGGATGCCAGGTATTCATTCTTTAGACCTATGAAGGACCATCTGCTGTTTCTCTTTCAAGTTCCTTAAAAAAAACAGAAGGACATGAACTAGATATCTAAGCAGTTTGTCTCTTCATATCCTTATATTTCTCTGTAACAAATACTATCTATTCTGTTTTTTACCCTCTTTCTTAATTGAGATCGGAGCTGGCCAAGTTCTTTAAAATTAGTATAATCTGATCTTCTAAGTGTGAAAGTAAACCCAAGTAAAATAGGAAGTCTATGTTGATTTACTGTGGTGACTAAGTTCTTAACTTGCTCTTTACAATTTGAGAGACTTATAGAATGAACTGCAAATGAATAAGCAAAGATTTTAATATCACAACTAGAAATCATTCTTCCATACTAAATCAACAATGGTACATGCCTGAACTCTTCATAGCTCTCAAATACACAGCCTCTGGGGTGATTTAACCACTTAACAGTTTACCCTGAGCATCAGTCAGGCACCATGTTTAAGTGCTCACCATCCTGAGTGATGCTGGGCAGATACCATGTCAACCATTCGATTCTTGTTTGCAAGAGATACACTCCTGCATCTGTTTATTTATTTTATATTGACAACTTGAGGTTGTCTAGTTATTTCTTTTATATCTGCATCTGTTTATTTCTCTATTTCCTTTATATCAACTATTTTTTACACACTTTTTATTTAGAATGTACTCACCTTTGATGTTTGTTTCTAGTGAAATCTAATAAGTTCTGGTTATTTTCTTTTACTAATGTGCATTTATTTTAAATGTGAAAAATAATCTATAATTCTGTGCTACAGTCTGTAGCAACTCTTGCATAAGTACATTTGATATAATTTTCATATTTCTACAAAACTCAGTAACATTCTTTTACAGTGAAAAAGGGACATATCTGAGACTGAATGGGAAGGAAGTGCTAAAAGATCTGCAAAAGTAAAAACTGACAAAAGGAGAAATGTTAGCACATCAGAGGGGGAAAGTCTATGTTATGGAATGGAAAGACAAAAAAGACATCTGCTTATTGTCAACTATTCAAAATATGGAAATGATAGAATTTGAAAGAAGAAATGAAACAAAAAATTCCAATAGTGGTCAATGATGATAATAATTCTGTGAGTGGTGTTGACAGAATTGACCAACATCTAACAAGCTATCCTATAATCAAAAGGCAAGGAAAAAAAATATTTTTATAAAAAAATTTATGCACCTTTGAACCAAACAATATGGAACCCATTTGCTACTTATTCAAAACAAGGGGGCCAAAAAGTCATTCACAATTTCAATTAGCTGTAATAGACCAAATACTTGAAAAATACGAGATAACAAAATGGCAACCAGGATGTCCATCACCAAGATCTTTATCATGACATTCAGTAGGTAGACAATTTACTGAAATTATATCACCCACAGGAAAAAAAAAAAGGAAACCTAACATGACAGTGTAAAATGCGTCGTTCAAAGAAAACCAATCATGTGAAAAGAATTTGGAAAGGAATTAAATAGTACTGTCCAGATTGAAACATTGTGCTGTGTTTATTGAATGTTTTAAGACATACCACACAGAAAAATTATCAAAGAAATTTAATAAAATTATCATTTTTATCTTTCTTATTATAGTAGCTTATAAAAAGTTGAATTTTTGTTCATCCTGTATTTAAATAGTTGAGCTGGTGTTATGGTTAGGGTCTGGATGTCCTCGCAAAGCCTCATGCAGTCATGGGTGTCGGCTTCCAGAGACTATGATTGATCCATGGTCTAAAGCTGGGATTATGGGTGTGAGTGCTACACCAGCACTGGGGTGAATAGTTTGCATACAATATAAGGGAGAGAAAGAGGTTTGCTCTTCTGCTGCTGCTCCTTCCCTTTGCTCTTTTTGCTTTTGCTGTGTTCTGCCTTATGAACTGTTGCCCTCTGCAGTGTGTCACCTTGTCTTGGAGCCAGTCAAGTATGGACTGAAATCTCCAGAAACTGTGAGCTAAATAAACCTTTCCTTTCTTAATTCTGGGCATCAGGTATTTTGTCTGAGCAATGAGAGAAAAATAACCAAGACAGCTTGTAAGTGTTTAATATATAGCATTTTCCATTGTGACACAAGATTTTCAGCTATACTTTTGCCTAAGTCTAATAAAGGTTAGTTTTTCATGCTAATGAACAAATGCATTTTGGATAACATTAATAACTAGTGGAATAATGCGAGTAAAATTTATTGAAGAAAAGTCAGAAAACAAATCATATTTTAATCTAAAGTTTATAACTTCATTCAGTACTAACATATGACTGCTTTGGAAAAATTGCAAATGTTTCCAAATGTACACATAAATTATTTTAGATATGAAAGATATATATATATATATGTATATATATAATCAATAGATATCCTTAAATCCATCAGCTCAAATCTAAAATTTGGTAGGGTGATTAAATAACATTTTTCCTTTCTCTGACTTGTCCTTTAGAAAAAAATACACCTACCCAAACCCCACACTGATACTTGAATCTTTTCAGTCAAGCTTCCCAAAGAACCTGATCATTTCCTGTACTCTAAGTAATTACATTTCACCCTTGGTGAACATTTACATTGTGTGAAGACCTTGCTAAATAACTTCTCTTTCCCAACTCAGCTGAGAATCTGAAGAGCTCCACAAAGTAAATATTGATTTTTTGGCAAGTTGCAAATGTGTGAACTAAACTTACAGATAAAGGAGTAACCTTTCCCAAGTCTCAAAGCTAATGAGAAACACAGGCAAGATACAAACTCAGCTCATCCTCTTTCTGGATTCTTTTCTTAGCCTCTATACTGTGAAATCTACTCTAACATCCTCTGGGAATCTAACACACTGTGTTATTCCCTCTACAGTTAGGTTCTTTTGTGTCCTCCTCACTCTTCCTTCAGACTTCAAGCTCTTACTTGCTATAACATCTACCCAGAATTAGTACTAATGAGCAAATGATTGTTGCAGTGGTAATCATCAGCAATCAGTTTACAAATTACCATCTGTAAACCGTACCTCTTCATTTAGTTATAAACACTACTGGAATATGAAGTTAGTAAGATCATGAATTCTTTCAATATATTGCCATGTCGAAGAATAAAGTAAATCCAGCAGTATCTTAGCTTTGTGATTATCACACATTTTTTACTCTTCTATCATATACTTCTAATATTGGCTGTGGTTTTCAGAAATTCTGCTCAGATGAAGTTCTTCGTGTTGTGGTGAAAACAGTTTTGTCATCAAACTAACTGAGTGCCTTCTAACACTACCAGAAGAGACACAGGCAGGGTTCTACATGCACCAGGGCATTAGGCGCTGGGCCTGCTGATGCTCAGGCAGTAAGTAAAAGCAGGATGAAGTTGAAGGTTGGCACCTCTGCCTTCATTTTTGTATCTGTCTCCTTTATTACCTTAAAACTTTGGATGAGTTCCTTGTTCATCTGTGCATGTGGGCGTATCAATCATTTAAGCAATGTCTGTCTCCAAACTAGTAGTATATAGCTTACTAGTGTTAAATTTGTGTAACCTAACTCTTCCCCCTCCAAGATTAAGGACAGCAAGAAAATAAAAACTAATTTTTTGGCTTGACAAGGACATCCAGTTGCTCACCCTGTAGTGTCCTGGTCCAGATCCTCTAGTGTGATGCCTAAAGATTTCAGGTCAGTGTTGGGAGTATGCAGTCACTTATATTCCAGAAATGGGAGATCCTCGCAGACTATGCTGTTATGGGGTCACTCCTCAAGCAGGAAAAATTAACCCACTATGGGAACTGGAGTCAGTCACTATACAGAAGTTGCTGCCATCTCAGAAAGGCAACTGCACTGCCCCCTCAGAAAGGATTGCTTTCCTAGAACTTCACAGTGTAAGTCCAGAACAAGGCAGACCTTGAGATTGTCTGCCTGTCCTTCTGGTCTACCTAGGTATTGCACATGATAAAACTCTTCCTGCACTTGACCACCGCTCATCTCTGTGACGGACATTTTGGGATGAATGGCTGAGTGTGCTCTCTTGCGATCCCAGAAGCCAGGCCTTTAGTCCTAACACTCTTGTAACATAAATATATAAATTAAACGAATTTTTTCTCCCCAATTCAACCTATATAAAGCCAGAAGAGTTCCCAACTGACTATAGAACAGCAGAATTTTATCCATTTGGGAAATTAACCAGAGCCTGATCATTACTCCTAAAACCATGCAGTATGCAGAAATAATTTCTTTGTATTTTGCAAATATTAAATTTCCTGGATGAATGTACTAAATTATATTTTATACCTTAGAAATTATTTAGAAATACAACTTTTAAAATACAGTTATGCATCTGTGTTAGTGACAGATTTTATAATTCTTTTCAAACATAATTAAGCCTGTAACTTCAGTTTAATTCATATTAATGTTTATAAGCATTGACATGTCCATAATCAATGAGTCTGTTTTCTGTGACATAAAGGTGGTTCTGGATGGGTACTACCAAAATTAATATGTGAAGGAGGATATAAAAGTGAAAATACATCTTTCCCACATTCCAGAAGAGCATTCTTTAGCCCTAATAGAATTCTAATAGAATGGCTGTTGTTCTCACTTTCTTTAAATTTACTATCATTTCTGAACCTTAAAGGCATCACACTTAATTCATAATGTCAGCAAATTCTGATCAGGAAACGACAATTTATAATTTCTGTGGTTGCTCATACATTGCTTTTTTCTATAATAAAACATAGCAAAGATGAACATTTTCTCGATGTCATCTTTGATACTATTTTGAAAAATATGTTGAATGATATTTAAAAAGTAAATATACGTGGTAATATTTGGTTTTCCTTACAACTTAAAGGCAGGCTCTAGGATGAAAATTCTATAACAATTCTATCACAGACTTAATGCGAAGGACAGCATGAGGTTTAATCCCTCTATGCATTTGAAACTTGGATTGAAATACATAAAGAGATTTGAAAATATTGCAATTTATAAATGGTCAAAATACATTTAACTGTAAATTTAGCTAGCTTTCAGACTTTAGTTATTTGAATACATTATTTCTGAATACATTATTTTTCAACTCCGAGAGTCTGCTAAATGAGAAAATAATGAAATCTAAGCAATGAAAAGTTTGAAAGTCTTGTATATTACATAAAGGTCTCTTTTAGTGTTGCCTATTTAGATTCCTCCCTTATCATTGTTTGTTTTAGACAATACATGTGCAGAAATGATTCTACCACAAATGCTTAATAATACTGGATAAGTCTCCTTAAATTCTATTAACACCTTTTGGTGATTGTAAGCATAAGCAAGATAGTCATAGATGCCTAAAAACAAGAAAACTTGAAATATGGAAGCTGAGTCTCACTGAGAACATGGAAAGCCACAATAAATGGCACTCCTCATCACAAGAAGAACAAGATAGGTATTCTTTAAAAAAAATCTAAATTTTATCAATCCCATCAGAAAGCTGAGGTTGCAATACAATCTAATGAAAGCAAAGGCTGACCATGGACAGGTACCAAAGGCATTATCACAAGGGGAGTCTGAAGCACCTACCCACTCTTCCCCATGGACTTCACTGAATGCTCATAACACACACTCCGAACAGAGCAGAACATGAAAACATTCACTTGTGCTGAAGGCAGAGATGCTTCCCAAAGGTTAAGTATGTGTGGGGGAAACATTTTCATATTCTGGACTTCACGTGAGCTTAAGACAAATAGATTTTGTCATTTAAGGGAGGACAAGAATCACTTCGTTCACCCAGCAGCAAGCAGAGGGAGAGGCCACTTACAACTGAGTGAGGCCCAGTAGTTTTGAGAAAACCCATCCCAAGAGCCATAGGTGCATGGCTCCTGAAAGTGAAGAAAGAGAATTAAAGGACATCCTCCTATGATTTACATTCTAAGAGTGAAATAGGAAGTCATTAACCATGGTGGGAGAGACGAATTCCATTCGCCTTCTTTGAATAGAACACACAAAAAAATGCCATCTGCTGGTTCTACTCTGGATTATTTATGAACCATGAGGCAGAGATCATCTGAGATTATGGGGAGATATGAAACACATGTTCATGGTATGAACTCTGCAATGAGTAGGAATAAGTGGTCTGCCTTGGGGAAAAGTGAGGAATTGAGGGTGAGTCCCACTGAAGTACAGATGTGTAAGTCTATACTCTGTAGAAATCAGTGCAAGGCAAGGAAACGAACCAAGAGAGACATTGCCAAGCAGCATCTTACAGGAGCTGTTCTTGAAGAGAACAAAGTGTGGAGGTACAGTAACAGGCAGCGGGAAAGAAGGCGTCAGCTGATAAAGAGGCAGGATGCATTCTGCAAAGAACAGTTAGCTAAACTAGAGACGAGCTCAGAGTTCTACACAGTGCCCACCTAACAATAGGAAAAAACTACTGAGAAACTGAAAGCAGAGTCCAACCAGGGAATTTTATCTATTCCGTCCTGCTGCACAGGCTCAATTCTCCAGGGTTACCTCCAAAATCCCCACCAAACCTCCCGATGCTCAGCACCAATCAACCAGTGCATGCACTGTGTCAGTCGTCCCCAGCAGAGCATGCTTGAGAGGGGAGGATGGATTCAGCTCTTCGAACATGCCAACTCCATCACTATTAATTCCTCATGTGAAACAGATTTGTTACCTAGTTTGAAAAAAATAATAAGCCAGAAGAGATTATAATTAAAAAGAAGCACTGGAGAAGATATTTATCAGAATCATATCACATTTTGATCAGCAACAATTTCAAATGCAAAAACCTAGATCAGGGACGTCTTTGGTGTTTGTAAATCCCACCCATGAAAATTAAAAGAAAAGAGCATCCTCTTTTGCCTTTTGTACTTTCCATCAACCTGTTTGCATCTGATGGTAAAAATCTTCCTCTTTCAGCCAGGTCCATCTTTCAGTGAACTTCTACTCCCACCAAACTGTGATAGGATCAGGGAGTGAAGAAAGGATTGAGCAAAATACATAGGTCTCGGGACATAAATTATGGGCTGAAAATTTTAGGTTGCAGCATGTTGGTTTTTTCTCATTTTCTTCTCCTTATTGTCCTCTTCTTCCTACTTTCCTTATTGTTTGTTAGGCAATACAGTGGAGGATAAGAACTAGGGGCATTTTACCACTGAACTACATCTCCAGTTCTTCCTGTTTTATTTGTGTTTTGAGACTGGATCTCACTAAGTGACTTGCCTGTTTCAAATTTGTGATCCTCCAGTTTCAACTTTCACAGCAGTTGGGCTTATAGACATGCCCCACCACACCTGGCTCTTCCTTCTCTTGATTATATAAAAGTTATTTCATTGTAAATTATTATGATATTTAAGTAAATATAAAGACAAAAAGGGAAATATACTTTCTTTGTGGAATAATGTTTATGGTTGCAAGGAATTTACCAATACAAACATGAATTTGGCTGGACAGCCTCTTCTCCGTCAGGAATATAACATCTTCACTATCAATAATGACTATATTTTCTGGCTAAGATTGACAATGTAAAAGTGCAAAACAAAATTTAAAAGACTTCACCCTTTAGGGAACAGCAAGCCCCCCCCCACACACACACACACAGGGTACTGCACAGGGTAACAAAAAGCCGCTGATCACCACTAGTGGAGAGCCAACAGCATTTAAAAAAAACCTTTTACTTTTACCATCCAAGTCACATGTGTCCACAGCTTACGTAGATCTGAAAACTGATAAATGGGGAAAGAGAAAAACCCTCACAGCCTACATTCAGGAACTTCTTATCCGCCACAACATAATAGGAACTTTTTTCTTGAGTAAAAAATGAGTATTGATGGAAAGCACTTCTGTGGTAGGGACATACAGTACTAGGGTAAATATCAGGTAGTGTTCTCACATAAATGCACTGTTTGAAGGATGTGGATGTGTATTAGTCAGCTTTCCTTTGCTCAACAAAATACCTGACATCCACAATTTACAAGAGGAGGTTTACTTGGCTCATGGTTTCAGGGGATTCAGTTCATGATTGGTTGGCTCCATGGCAGAAACATAATGGCAGAGAATGTGCCAGGTCAAAGAGGGGGCTCATGTAGTGGCCGAGGGACCATATATACTAACAGAGATCCTCAAAACAAATTGAAAGAAACAAAGAGAATGGACAAATTACAAATTATAATTGCAGAACCTAACCTCTTTAGCTCAGTAACTGATAAGACAAGTAGGCAAAAAATATATAAGGCAATAAAGGACTTAAATAAAACTGTTAACCAACTTAATATGTTTAATATTTATAAAATTCTAAGTACAACAAAAGCAGAATAAGCATTGTCTGATGCCAAGTGCACATAGTGTCTTTGCCAAGATAGACCATATGGTTAGTCATGATTAAACACACATAATTAATATCTGTCTAAGAATTCAGAGTACCTCCTCCTACAATTTTCTTAAATTATAAATAGTAACATAAGATACATAGAAAACCCATGCAAGCACCTCGTTTTGGGACTTCCCACCCTCCAAAACAGTTAGAAATAAATGTTTCTTGGTTAAGTCCCATATCTGTGGCATCATAATATTCATTTCTGAAAGGACTAATGCAAGCCAGGCATAGTGTTGCACATCTATAATCTCAGCACTCAGGCAGGGGGTCACGGTGAACTCAAGGCCAGCCTGGGCTACATAGAGAGTTCAAAGTCTGCTTGAACTACATAGTGAGACCATTTAGAAAAAAAGAGTAAAAATGAAAATTAGAAAAATAAAAAAAAATCAAAGAAGAATGAAATGACTAAATCACGGTGAACTGAAACAGAAAATTAACAGGAAAATAATAATAGAGATCAAAATCCTTCATGAACAAGGATGCAAAATTCATAACAAATATTAGCAAATCAAATCTATGAATACTTGGAAATTATAACAATGACTAAGTAGCATTTATCCTATACATGCAAATCTTAAAATAATAAAGCCAGTAGAAGTTATTTATGATAGGAATAAACAAAGAAAAAGAATGATATCATCCCTTTTAATAGATACAAAAATGTACTTAAAAATGCAAATGTCATATTCTAATTGTGCTGGACAATTAGAATTCAAGGTATTGTGTTAAGATTCCCTGTTGTTATGGTTCAGATGGGGAATGTCCCCCAAAGAAGCTTCTTGTGCTTATAGTTGAGGCTTTTAGTAGGTGATTAACTCACAAGGACTATGACCTGACTTGCTGCTAGTAGGTGGAGTCCAGCCAGAGGAGGGGCGGATCAGGGATGACCTGGAAGGATATGTCCTCCACTCCAGCTCCCCCTTGTCTGTCTGCTTCCTGGCTCCCATGGCGTGAGTAGCATCCCTCTGCCAAGCCCTTCCACCAAGCCTTCCTGCCATGGAGCTAGCTGATTGTGGACCAAACTCTTTAAACATTGTGAATCAAAATTCACCCCTCTCCTTTTAATTGTGAATGTCTGGAATTGTGTCTCAGCAACAGCACAGTGACTTAGACACCTGTCCTCTCTCTTCAATATGCAGAATATAAAAATGATAAAACGTCTTTCCTTGTCACCACCTGCTTTGCACAATAACATATTTACCTTCCTCCTACCTTTGTAAAATCCTAAAGTTATTCAGTAGACATTTTACTTAAATTGCATGTTATAAACAGTTCTCAATAAAAGTGGATCAACTGCATGCCCTTAAAGAAGTTTCTTTCTGTCCTACTGTTTATGTTTTCTGATGTTTATGATAAGAGTGACTGCTTAAATAAATGAGTTCTTTATTCTTGCTAATATGCTTTTATACTCTATTCATTTTGTGCTGATATAGCCCTCTGGCTTTCTTTTGACTAGTGCTATAATCGTGTATACATTTATTTTATGTTCTTTTTGTCTTTATTTTTAAAAGTGTCTTTGTAGTTGTTCTAGAGTTGAATCACACTTTTTAAAAAATTACTTTCAAATTGACACATAATAAATCAAAAATTAGACATATTATTAGACTACCATGGTAATGTTCCAATCAGGCTAAAAATACCCATCCTCTCAAGCATTAATAATTTCTTTATTTGTTTGTTTATTCTTGCTTATTCTGGGTATTAAACCTAAAGCCTTCCTAATGAACTATACTTGCAAACTTTTTAAAAATTTGATTTTGAGGCAGGTTCTGACTAAATTGCCCAGATTGTGTAAAAAATTGCTATGCTCCTACTTTAGGCTGTGATTTATTTGTAATCTCTTGACTTTATTTATTTCACTTATTAATCAAATTCAAAGTAGTGGTCAAAAGATAGTTAATTATTCACCACCAAAGTAGACTTCTTTGAATTCACTACTCCACACTGTATGAGTTTTTCCAGTTTTGTTGGTGAGAAAAGTTCGGTATTTGTCTTACATACATTCCAGGGGCAGTATCCTTGAATTATTTCAGGTGTTTTTTCTATCCTAGAATAATTTCTTCATAGAAGGGCAGTGATCCACACACTGAAAACTTAAGGAGGATGTCTGGGTTTTTCTCTATATGCAAAGTTGAACACTTAGGACTGACCAAGGCAAATCTTGCCAGATGTCTTTGAGAAATCACTTCCAGATTTCTATATTCCTTTAAAACATTTTCACTTTGTTAATTCCCTCAACACAACAAATGTCCTAACTATTCCTCTGTGCCTCCAGAGTATATTGTGTGTACACTGTTAAGAAATTTGAAGCTACCTTATTTAAGTATTCTTTCACTTGTTTGCCTTCCTTGAGGGGAAAATGATTTACACATTGTTTAACCCATAGTGGGAAAAGTAAAGGTTAACATAATAAGGTTAGCAATATTTGTTGTTTGACGAGTGAGACTGAATACATGATCACTTTTGTAACTCTGAAAAGCAAGTACAGACCTAGAATGCCGCAAACCAATGCTAAAAACAGGTATACCCCACAGTTTCAAATGTAATGCCAATGATGAGTCAAGAAACAGCTGTTGTGAATAAATAAATTGATTTCCTTCACTAAATTACACAAGATTTGTGCACTGTTAATACCAAATATTAAATGGATATAGTACATTTTACATGCATATTTATATTTATTTATAATATGTGAGTAAAAAAATCCTCTCCTCCAAAATAACCATTTTATGTCTTTGGTACAGTTAAACCACATTTTATGGATTTTTTTGCATGACAATTTCCAGAAGGTCTTGGACTGACTTTTAGTGGAGTTTTTGAAGTCTTCTATATGGAAGATCAAGTCATCTGCAAATAATGATAATTTAACTTCTTCCTTCCCTACCCATAACCCTTTCATTTCTTTCTCTTGTCTAATTACTTTATCTAATGTCTCTAGAACTATATTGAGCAGAAGTGGTGATAGCAGATATTCTTCTCTTGGTCCTGATTTTAGAGGAAGAGATTTTAGTTTCTATCTGTTTAGTACAAAATTGGCTGTTTGTTGGTCATAGATGGCTTTTATCAGCTTGAGATAAAGACTTTGCATTCCTTTTCTCTTCAGGGTTTTTAATCATGAATAGATGTCAGATTTTCCCTAATGCTTTTTCTTAGTCTGTTTAGCCAATCACATGATTTTTATCTTTGCTGCTGTTTATGTGGTGCATTATATTTATTGATTTGCATTTATTGAACCATCCTGCATTCCTGGAATGAATCTCACTTTGTCATGATTTTTAATGATTTGCTACATTCTGTTTGCCAGTATCTTATTGATGCTTTTTGCCTCTATGTTCCTTATAGAGATTGTTATGCAGCTCTCTTTTATGAGCTGGCTTGGATTCTTTTCTCATTTTGAAATCAGGCTGATGCTAGCTTCTAGGAATGACTTTGGGAGGACTGCTTCCCCTTCAGTGTCATTAAAGAATCTGAGGAATATTGGCTTAGTTCCTCTTTAAAGTTTTTGTAGAGTTCAATAAAGAATCCACTGGGACCAGAATTTTTCTTCGTTGGTAGTTTTTGCATTATGTTTTTAAAAATATTTTCTTGGTTTTGCTTTCATAGTTCATATGAATCTAGGAATTTACCCATTTCTTCTAGATAATCCATTCTATTAGAATACAGGTCCTCAAAGTAGCTACCAATAATCTGGAATATGGTAGAATCTGTTGTGGTTTTGACTTTTTCATTTCCAGTTGCATAGATTTGTGTCTTTTCTTTCCTTATTTTCATGAGTTTGGCTATAGGATTGTCTATTTTGTTTAATCTTTCAAAGAACCAACTCTTTGATTCATAGATCCTTTGTGTTCTTTTTTGTATCAACTGCATTCATTTTTGCTGCTTCTTTTTAACTTTTTTTCCTCATACTAGCTTTGAGTTTGGATTATTCTTGTTTTTCTACAACCCTAACATGCACAACAATTAGGTTATCTTTTGAGCTTGCTGTTTTTCTAATGTATAAATTAACTACTATAAGCTTCCCTTTTAGGACTACTTTCATCCTATCCTATAGGTTTCAGTATGTTCAGTATGATATTGTTTGATTACAGACACTGTCTACCTTCTTTAATTCTGTCTGTGACCCACTGATTCTTTAAGAAGTTATTATTTAATTTCCATGTGTTTGCAGAGTTATTGTTTTCTAGTTTTATTGCACTGTGACCCAGTAACATGAATGGGATAATTTTGATTCTTTTGCATTTACTTAAGCATGTTTTTGGGATAGTGTGTGGTCTATTTGGGAAAGTCCCATCTGCTTCCAAGAAGAATGTGCATTAGATGGAACACTCAGTAGATCTCTATTAACTCCATTTGTTCCAAAGTCCGGTTCAACTCTGATATATCTTCGCTGATGTTTTTGTCTGTTTGTTCTATCTGTCATGACAGTAGGGCATTAAGGTTCCCCATTATCATCATATTAGTGTTTATCTGATTTTTCATGTCCATTAATGTTTGTTTTATAAAGTGGGGTAGACCACTATTTGGCACATATATGCTTATAATTGTTAAGTCCTTCTGTTGAATTTTTTCCTTAACCTAGTGATGGTAATCCTCTTAGAGACTTCAATGATGCAAATACCCTGCTATGGCACGTATACCATAGTATCATCATCACTGCCTTAACGAATATGTGGTGACCTTATTTGTGTCTTCTGATCAGTCTTGGTTTGAAATTCACTTTTTCTGAAATCATGACAATTCCTGCTTTTCTCTGGGTACCTATTACAGAGAATGAATATCATTTTCCATTCTTTCATTTTAATTCTGTGAGCTTCTTTTAGAATTAAATGTGTTTCATGTGTACTTCTTATTGTTAGGTTTTGAAAACTAAACTCAGTAGCATAGCAAGATACAAAGTCAACATCCAAAAATCAGGAGTGCTCCTGTACAGCAATAACAAACCCACTGGGAGAGAAATCAGGGAAATAACACCTTTCACAAAAGCATCAAGAAAAAATGAAATACTTAGGAATTATCCTAATCAAGAAATGGAAAGACCTCTATAGTGAAAATTAGAGTATTCTGAAATGGAGATCAGACAGGATATCAGAAAATGGAAAGATATCGCCTGTTCCTGGATAGGCAGAACCACTATAGTGAAAATGGCCATATTTTCTAAAGCGTTACACAGATTCACAGCAATTCTAATCCACATACCAATAGTATTCCTTACAGAACTAGAGAAAGCAATCATAAAATTTTTATGAAACTGGAAGAGACTAGAATCGCAGAGCCAATTCTGGGCAACAAGGACAAGGCAGAGGACACCATGATCCCAGACCCCAAGTTACACTATAAAGCTACAGTGAAAAAAACAGCATGATATTGGCAAAACAAACAAACACAAAGCACAACAGATGTGGGGATCAATGGAACAGAATAGAGAATGCAGAAACAACTCTGAGAACACCACTACCTGTTCCATGACAAGCAATCATATCCTTTTGCTGGAGGAAAGACAGCTTCTTCATCAAATGGTGCTGGGAAAACTAGCTACCCACATGCTGAAGAATGAACTTAAACCCATGTGTCTCAACATGTACTAAACCAAAATAAAAATTGATCAAAGATCTAAATAACAGAAATACTTTATCATTTTTAAAAAATAGGTAAAGCTCTGGAAAACATAGGTGTAGGCAGAGACTTTCTGCATGGATCCCTGGTTGCATAAGAAATAATACTAAAAATCAACGAATGGGGTCACATTAAACTAAATCTTTTGCACAGCAAACTACCAACAGAGTAAAACACCTACAGAATAGGAAAAACATTTACCGCCTAGTGCTTTGACAAAGAATTGATAACTAGAATATATAAAGAACTCAAAATACTTAGATTTCCCCAATGTAAAGACCCAATAAAAAAAATGAGCATCTGAAACGAATAGAAAAAAAAATAGGAATGGAGGATAAATACTGCAAAAATGTTCAACATTGCTGACTATCCAAGAAATGCAAATTAAAATGTCACTAAGATTCCATTGCACTGGGCCATCGTGAAGACATTGAATAATAACAAATGCTGGAAAGGCTGTGGGGAAAAGGAAGCCTTCTCATAGTTGATGGGACTGTAACCTAATACACGCACTATGGAAATCAGGATGGAGGTTTCTAAAAACACCAACAAAGAAATTCCATTTGACCCAGCTGTTCCCCTTCTAGGTATCTTCTCAAAAGAATTAAAGACATATATAGCAGTTATGACACACATACCTATGTTACAGCAGCACAGTTCATAGCAGCTAAATCTTGGAAACAGACTGTGTGTCCATCTACAGAAGAATGAAAAAGAAAACTTGATATATATACACAGTGGAGTACTCCTCTGATATAAAGAAAATAAGTTTGACTCATTTGTAGGAAAATAGAAGCTCTTTGGGACCATCATGTTAAGTGAAATAAATTGGATGCACAAACTTAAGTATTTCATGGTTTGTCTTATCCCAGAAACTCAATATGTAAATAAAGTACAATATAAAAGACAAATAATAGGAAAACAAGAGTTAAAAAGTTACCATAATCCAGCATGGACAATATACCTAAAAATGTATGGGACCTACTGGGGCCAGAGATAAAGCTTAGTGGCACAGTGCCTGCCTGGCAAGTACGAGATTGTGAGTTCGATTTCCAGTACCAACAAATAAATACATAGATAAAAATGTGCTTGATTTACTACAGTTGTCTTATATGCTTTTTATATGTTTTGGCCTATTAGTCTTGTTGTTATCTGTATGCATGATAATTACCTTCATAAAGATATAAGATAAATGAATCTGATGCTGGCAAAAAAAGAAGGGTGGAAGACAAGGAGAAAAAGAACTGAGATATGTTATGTACATGTACCAGTTCCTCCCAATGACTGTAATCATTAAGTGCTGCAAACATAAATACAAAAATTTTAGAAAAAAATATTTAAAAAATAACTAGATTGTTAAGCATTCAGAATTAGAGGAAGTTTGAATAGGAAGGTTTGCCTACTGAAATGCTATTTTATTTTTTTGTTTTGTCTTCTATGAGAGCATCTATCTTTTAAGATTCAGCCTCTGCTGTGTAGCTACTGTTGAAAGCTATTGACCATTTTACCTGACAACACATGACCATAATTTTATTCCTTTGAAATTTTCTATTATTTAAAAAGATCTAAGAAATGAAGGCAGGTGAGTTCCCTTGGCAGATTCCAGTTTGTGACATCCTCTGGCCACCGTCTCCCATGAATATTTTTCCTGTCAAGCATGAAGCTAATGATCAGGAATGATTCTGGCCCTGGCTCTACTGGTGGCCAACAGTCTACTAGTTTTTGAAAGTGTGGTAGTTTTTCCTTACCTGAAAAAGTCCTTTATGCCTGATTTACAAGAAGAAAATAAAGTATGTAGATCCAGATTCTAGTCACTGTTCATGAGCTAAGAAAGGCTAATCGTTAAGCACACTCCCAGTTCAGGGTGAAGCCCTGAACTTCACGACGATGCTCATTTGATTGTGACTGCTTCTCAGTCCTTTCAAAATCATGAACCGCGCTGGGTGGCACCTCTGCAGCAGAAATCCAAGCAGGTAATAAGCAGCATCCGGTCTACACATAAGTCAGCTGCTTCAAATAAAAGATTAAAAGAACTGGTAGGTTAATTTAAATGGAGGCCAAGCCCACATTGCAAGCTTAGATTTCTAACCCATTTTTCCTTTCCTGGAAACAGTACAGAAGTCTGAATTTGGTATGCGTCTGTGCCTGAAGATTGAATTAAAAATCACATTTAGACATTTGGACTGTATATTTCATAGTAACAAAAATAATTGCCTGAAGGCAGCTAATTTCACCATTGTATTTAGTAAGCATCTTGGTTATAAGAGAGGAACTGGGGAAGTGGGTGGAGTAAAGTGCCTTCCCTAACCTCGGTCCCTTTCCATCCCTTTGCACACCGCGCATTACCACATTCACAGGCACACAGGTGTCCAACGTTGTGTAGCAAGGTGCTGCCAGCAAGACCAGTTCATAGAACATTTCTGTAGTGATGGTGACAAGCTTTGAAAAACAACCTACTTGACAACTGCATTTGTCTACTAAATTATCTTGGAGCAGAAAACAGTATCAAATTACTTCTGCATTCAGGAAACTTGTGGAAGGAAAGGAAAGTGTTACTTATGTATGGTAACCCTTCTGTCGTGTTCTTCTCTACAGAGACTGAAGGAATTAAAACAACGAGAGTTTGCTCGAAATGTAGCTTCCAAGTCATGGAAAGATGAGAAGAAACAAGAAAAAGCACTTAAACGACTCCATCAGCTGGCTGAGTTAAGACAGCAGTCTGAATGGTAAGAATTAGAGGATCAGTTAGATGGTTCAGAAGTCGATTCAGCTTCCAGGGAAACTCCCATGATAAAATAATAAATTCCAATTTAATGTAGCAGTGTAAACTTGTAATTAATCAGCATATATGTTTTGGGGCAACTGTTTCTAACAGATAAAGGTTTATAAATTAATTGCTTTTGCCACTGATTTTTCCTTCCCAATATTGTTATTTCAGTGCACTCTTTAATGAAATGATCCAAGAATGATTGTAATATACTAGTATTTATTCTATCCAGTTGACTTAAACGAATTGACATAGTTCCTCAGTCATTTAAATTTTGCAATAATAATTTAAAAGCCATAACTATCAAAGCATTTCAGGGGCAAATATGTCTTCTGTGCATTCTCCTGTGTGTACATTTGAATTGAGAATAAATGACACTATCATTGTGTGGCAAACAAGATGTAATTAATGCAGTTAAATTTCCCACACACTGCTATTTAAATTGATAATTATAATATAACAAGCATTACACTAATACATTCTTGTAGCTGAAAACTAGCAGTTTTACAAAAGCTTGGAGCAACTCAGTGTTTGAAAGTTGTTACCTGAAAAGCAATTAAAGCTGCAGATTGTGATTTGTGTTCATATGAATCATAATGTATAACACCAACATAGCTAATTAATGTGGTTGACAGCAACACAGTGAACTGTAAAATTTATAGCTCTGTGCCAGAATTTAAACCCCTGTTGTTTAAATGCAAAACAATGTACAATAACAGAAATGAATGGCTTAATTATATTACTGTAGAATATTAGACTTCAAGTGGGATTCTAAGGAAATATTTGGTTTTTAGGATCAATTATGAGTGAAAATAGTACAAGTTTGCACATATTCATATAAATATAACTCAAATAATTTAATTAACTATTGAAAATATGTAATAGCCTTATTAAAAATGAAAGAGAAATTTAGTTTAAAGAAAAACTAGAAGTATAATATGTACCCAGGGATGAGCTCAACACAAGAATCCAATTTGTGATCTCTGATAAAAATAAAGAAGAGGGAAACACATTAGCTACTGAGTTTTATATCAGCCAAAACAGTGTCAAATATTTTGTTGATAAGGGATAGGTCAGTACTCATAAAAGCATGACTTAGAAGAGTGAGTCATATGTTTGTTAGGGTAAGATAGAGGGAAAATTGTAGGAAAGATATCAATTCCTACATGATTACGTATGAGATATAATAAATCACACCATAATAAATGTGGCAATCCCCACCACAGAAAACATCCTTAAAATAGATTCTCTTAGGCCAGGCCAGAGTTGTCTGGTTCCATAGCAAGTCCGGATAGCCTTAACAAATTTAGTTTTGGCTGTTTTGTTGTGACGAAAGTCATCCACTTCTGTATTTCCATTCACCTATTCTATATTTCAACTCACCTATTCTATATTTCATTATGGGAAAAGTGACAGAGGCCCATAGGAACCTTGATGACAGGGTGGTGGTGAGGACAGATGGTGGTGTTCATAGATGATGTTGATGACAATGATGATGATGTTTTTACTTCAGTTTCTAAGTTTGCCAGAGCTACCCATTGAGGGTCCTCCATATTATAAGATTCATTCTCTTAAGTGCCAGGTATCCCTCAGGAAACTTCATTGGTAAAGCAAGCAAACCTACTACATCTGGGTTAGTGTTGTTTACAAAGAAGGCAGGCTCTGTAGGTTGTGATGTATCCATACTGTCAGGAAAAATGTTGAAGCTTCTACATACAGAACACAAAGCTAGGATGATTATTTCTTTCTTTCATAATATTTATCACCCATCCTTTAGCCAACTGGTCTACCTGCTGAAACACTCCCATGACTTAAGTAAGTTACATAATAAAATTATTAAATATTTTTATGTTGGCAGGTGAATTGAGAAAGTAAAGTTAAAAATGAAATAGAAGGGGCTGGGGATTTAGCTCAGTGGCACAGCACCTGCCTGGCAAGCATGAGTTCGTGAGTTCGATTCCCGGGACCAGAAAAAATAACCAAAAAAAATAAAATAAAAGAAATAGAAAAGGAAAATATCATCAACATTCCTTACTCCTTACCTGGACATACTTTCTTTGTTCTCTGTCCTCACATCAGGGCTTCTGAGTAGAATAGTCTAGATAACAAGATTCTGCTATAACCCTGTGGAAAAGACAAGTGAATTTCCTAATAATTAGAATATCTGAATCAGGCAGATGAACAAATGATAGCAGCAAGCTGGTAACAAAACTTCTATTTAGGCGTGGAGTAGGATGGAGCTAGAAAGTAGGGGAGATGTGCAGATGTTGGCCAATGCATACAAACTTTCAAATGCAGTTGGGGGATCTAATGTGAAAGTTGTCAACTACAGTTGATAACGCTCTATTGTATGCTTGAAATTTACTAAGATAATGGTGATATTAGTGTCCATACTCATTTTCCGCACCCACGTACTTACTGATAAATATGTCTGGTAATGAATACGTCAGTTAACTTTATCATGGTGATAATTGCACAATGTACACATATATCAAAATATCAGGCCACACACCCAGAATAAATGCAACTTTTATTTGTCACTTATACCTAAATAAAGCCCAAAAAATTGTCTTTAGTAATGGTATAATGCATAAATTTATATTGAAATAATAGAACTTAAACAGCGCAAGGATAGAAAATTTGGATTTTCTGAAACAAGAAAGAAAATTAGATTTTGAGGTAAGAGAAATTGAAGTTTAAGTCAAAAGTTTAAAGAATAAAAATAAGAGTATTAAAAAATAACAGTGAGAATAAAATGTTAAAACATCTGAAAATCTATAATCATAAATGCAGAGTAGATTAAAAAATGAGAACAAGAACTAGAAGCTAAGAGCAAAATATAATGCAAAAGCAGTAAGTGCAGAGAAGTTTAAAATATTTAAAATAGTATGAGAAAAGAAGCTTGCACATTAGAAAGATGAATAGTAAAATAAAACAGCAATACAGGGGAGAACATAAATCACACAAGAGTATGCAGAAAACAGTGCCAGAAAAATAAGCAAAAATATTACTAAGGAACAATGTATTGTATCATAAAGAAACCTGGAAGAGAAAAGCAATATTGTCTTTCCATTAGATGTTTGGAATAATTTCTGCAAAGTACAAGTCCTCATGGTAACAAATTGATTGAGGTTCATGAAACAGGTATTTTAATTTAGAGATATAGGTCTTAAACCAAGGTTTGGCTACAAATGTGGAATAATCTCTTTAACAACATGACAAAGTGGAGTGTTATAGGTATTTCTGAATTTCACTCCTCTGGCTTCAGGTTGCAGACACTTTAGACACCAGTTACACTGCATTACATCTCTATGTCTTTCATTTTTCTTTATGCTTGAAAAAAATTTAACAAACCACACAGTGCCTTAAAATATATCTACCCATCCCTCATATAAAGAAAGGGACATTACTGTGAGAAACAAGATAATTTTTATTATGAAACCACTAGTCTAAGGAATACAATGTTAGACAATTTCTAAACTTGGTTTTCCTCAAGATTCAGGGAAACACTATAACCTTATAGTTATAGCCATTAATTTATAAGAAGAGATATGTGAAATCATTGAAAACTGAAGGATGATTAAAATTATTGTTTGTAAATTACACTCCATATGGACATAAGAAACAACAGATTGCAATATTATAAAATATGAAGCCAATGTAATAAAAATTAAATACAAGAAATTCTCCCTAAAGTATAGCAAAAGGCTAAAGACAGTGAAGTTGATAGTAAGATCGAAACGACATAGAAAGGAAAGGCAGTAATTATAGCATACATGCCCTAGTGTGAGAAACAAGGACAAGGATGAAGCAATAATCAGATAGATCAGAAAAGAAAATGTACCTGAACTAAAGAAAGTTAAATCGACAGTGTCCCAGAAGTAATACTAAATATCCACCAAAGAAATCAACCTGTAGCTATGTTCTGTGTTCTGGTAAATACAAAATAAATAGCATAGGAAAGGCATAATATTTATATATGAAACAGTATACCTTGATTTTATATAAATAAAAAAATTATATTAATTTATAATTATAATTTAAATTATATTAATTTATAATTATAATTTATAATTATAATTTAAATTATATTAACAAATAGATTCAGTTCAAAAAATGAGAAAGTATTTGAAATGTCTGAAATATTTCAAAAATAAGAATAATGAATCCAAGTGCATGAAATTGGGTGGAAAGACTAAATCGAAGTGCATGAAATTGGGTGGAAAGACTAAATATTACTACAGGGTTCTACAATAATTGATCAAAGAGTCGTAAGTGACGCCAATAAGGAATTTCTCAGGAAGGTCTCACAGAGTTCTTCTCTTCTTTGGAATTTAAGCTACATGTTGTGAAGATATACAGTATATTGTTTTAATACATTGTATTCGAGAAACAAGTGGCCAAATAAAAATTAAATAGAAATCTAAACTAGAAATAAAGGCAATATATTTCCCAGCAAATGGTATAAGACAAAATGAAAGAAAGCAAATAATTGTATAAATATGATTTATTGCCTTATCCCAGTGAATACTTGTTTGGTAGCAGCTGTATAGGTAGAATTCTATAGGGACAAATAATTTTTAGCTAACGTGTATCATCCCTGTATGTATAGGACTTCTTTCAGTTTTTCAATTGCCAATGAAGCACAGTTGAAATGATACTCTTTCAAGACCTTTCAAAACATAACAGACATGTACAAAAGGTAGAAGCAGGATTTTAGGGAGATTCAAAAGGGAAGCTTTCAAAACCACTGTAAATGAGAAGCCTAGTTAGTGCGTGATACTTTCCTATGTATTTACTACAATTTGTCAAACTAGTGACTAATCAGAGTAAAGAAATATCACTTTGTTTCAAATGGAAGTAAACACGAGAAAATTCAAAACTGAAAAACCAAGAATTAGAAAATGCTAGCATTCAACGTAAAAGCAAACTGAAGAATACTTTTGTTCTTTGGAATTAAATTTTATTAATTTCCTATTTAATGTGAATGTACTGATTGGAAAACTATGAAACAGTTTAAATCTGTACTCAAGAATGGTTTCAGACAATATATATTATATGTACCTAATTTTTGCAGTACTAGTATCAGATATTCCCTTGCTACTTTTTTTATTAATTTCTAAATAATACAGTTGGGGCTGGGGATTTAGCTTAGCTGGCCCAGCGCCTGCCTAGCAGGTGCAAGGTCATGAGTTTGATTCTCAGTAGCAGAAAAAAAAAAAACCAAAAATAAAAAACAACAACAGTTAACAATGCCTTTTAGAAATAGCCACACCAAAAGTTATACTGACTCGTATGTGCATGATAAAATAATTGTATTACAAAAGATGTAATTAGTTCATAAATGATAGAATAACTCATCATAGAAGCAATATGAAATGAACACATGTAGATAGGTTTCAAAATCAAATGTTAATCATTTAAATATTTATTGTGTTTACAGTGTTTCTGGAAATGGACCAGCTTACAAAGCCCCCAGGAGAGCCATAGAAAAGCAAATCCAGCAGGGAATTTTCCCAGTTAAGAGTGGCAGAAAGATATCCTGCATAAAGAGTACCCTTCTCCTTAAGGGAAAGAGTATTCCCAGAAGCACTTCTGACAAACAACGTTTTACCCTGCCAACCCGACACCAGTTACCATCAGACAGACGCTGTTGGTTTGGCAATCGGACGCCACACACACCTTCAGATCTCAGCAATGCGAATCACAGGACTGGCATATCATTTTCGTTTTCAAAAAAAGTACACCTAAAGCTAGAATCTTCAGCACCGGTTTTCAGGGAAAACACAGAAGAAACCCACGATTGTAAAAAGTCACCTACTTATAAAACACAACAAACTGTGGAGAAATGTGAGTACTGCAGGTTTGCAAAGGAGGACGTGCACTTCACTAAGGACAAAGACAGAAGCATCTCACCAACCCCTCTGGAGAGTGTTTTCCATGATACCTTTGCCAGGAGCTCTAATACTCTGAAAGACAAAAATGACTGTATTGATGAGACACTAGCAGATTCCATTGGCATTCAAGCTTCTTTCTCTAAATCTAACATTCATCTCTCAGATGAAGATTTTAATCCTTCCAGCAGAGAGAAAGAAACTAGAAATACACTGAAGAACACTTCAGAAAGCCGCCTCCATCACCCATGCCAAGAAAGTGTTTCCTTCAGCCCAGCAAACATTTACAAGCACAGTGATGCCAGGATATTTGAATGTCTGGATGACTTTTTGTTACCAGAACTGAGTGAACAAAAGGATACAGTACATCAGAATGGCAATTCAAGTGTGGAGAACAGAGGACAGTCTTTAAATGAAGGTGAAAAAATTAGCACAAACAGTGAAAGAGTTCTAAGAGAAGCATGTCCCCATGGTGTGACATCCAAGCCACTGCCTTTTCTCCATGTACAAAGCAAGGATGGCCACACTACTCTTCAGTGGCCTACCGAACTCTTGCTCTTCACAAAAACAGAGCCCTGTATTTCTTATGGGTGCAACCCGTTGTATTTTGATTTTAAGCTTTCTCGGAACACAAAGGATACCCATAATCCTGACGACTTAGAAACAGAATTGGGCAAAGAAACCTTGGAAATGAAGACAAAAATAGAGAGCCAAGTCTCAGGTTTAGTTACAGACCAACAAAAATTTATCCAAGAAGATAATCAGTTCCTGAAGCCAAAGATGATTGTAGCTAATGCAGATTGGGAAAATTTACAGAGAAAATATAATTTGCGCTACAATGATACGGAGTCTAACAAGGGTGAACATAATTTTAGTGCAAGTAATTTGGAATTGAAAAATCCTGAAGTGCCTGCTTACCTTGATATGTCCCTGAAAGACTGTGTAGGAAAGAATGATAACAATGCCACTGATAATGAATTTAAGGAATCTTCAAGATCCCATTGGCAAAGCTGTGGAGGAGTCATTCTAAATGATGGAAACGAGGACCTAGCCTTTCCTCCCCACATCTCTAGGACTAAGAAGCATAAGCTCATTTCTTGCAACCCTCATTCAGTGTTTGAAGAGGAAAACCAATTGACCTGGAATTCTAGTCCTTGTGTATTGGGCAGTCACAATGACCAGGGGAAGGACTTTAGTGTAATTTGGAATAGCAACATCAACATGGCCCATAGTGTTTCCGGATGTGGAGACCAAAGCTACAAGAGATGTTGTCCCAAGTTATCTCTGAGGGGACATTCTAGAACTTTGGATAAATCCTTGAGCAGGATGTCCAGCCTGAGAAATACTTGTTCGAGTCATAAGACTAATAGTAGCAGCAATGGCGATCTGCTCTATTTTTGCAAAAGAGAACACAGCTCAGTGGAGAGCCTCAAGTGGAACCATGGAAAGCACACCTGTCTCTGTTTGTCCCATGAGATGACAAAGAGCAATGGCCTGCAGTCTGAAATGCAGAGAGATAAGAATTGCAAATTGTGGGAATCACTGAAGAAGAGAAAATCCTTAAAACACAGATATTGCCACTGCCAAGAACGATATAAACTGGGTAAAAATCAACCATTTCCAGGGCTAAATTCTATGCGAATCATCCACTGTGATTCCTGCTCACAGGTTTCCTGTGTTGGAAGCAGTGAAAGATCGCCTGATTTCCACAGACCTAAGCACAGTAGATTGGGCTCTTACTCAAGACAGAGGATTTATTGCTTAAATAAAAGCAAGCAAAGTTCAGAATCCTTGGACAGCTGTTGTGTTTGTGAGCAGAGGAAAGCTGCACACAGGCAGTGTGACTCAGGGACTGTCAGCTGTCTTCTGAGGACCTCTTCCACAGAACCTCCCGGACCCACAGAGCCCACCGTTTCAGGAGAGAGAAGCCCTCTGACAGCCAAAGGCCTTTTAGAAAGAGTACAAGCAAAGAAGTGTCAGGAACAATCAACAAATTTTGAGGTATCTTCACCCACTTGTAAAAATGAATCTGGGGATCATGCACAAATCCAGTGCCCAAGTCAACTTGTACCACAAAGTTGTAACAGATCAACATTGCTGTTGTCTGACAAAAGCCAACATACGAGTGAAAGAAAAAACGACAAAGGCAACGCAGTTCCAAGGCCTGCGAAGAAAGACAAACTCAAAAGCTCACAGACCAATACTTGTACTGTTTTAGCAGATACCGAATCGGATAACCATCTTTCTAAAGGCGTAGTTCATGTAACTGCAGAATCTCAGTCACTAAACAGAAAAAAATACCCAAAAACAAAAAAGCAATCAAAATCTTTAACTAGTGAGGTCCAGGCTTTTATTCAAAGCCATGACCCAGTACCAAATGATTTCCCGGGTGCTTTTCCATCTAATAGATATACTGGTGTAACTGATTCAACAGAGACCAAAGAGGACCAAATAAATCTAGACGCACAGGATGTAAGCATGCATATGAATCACGCAGAGGGGAATATAAACACTTACTATGACAGAACGGTGCAGAAGCATGACAAAATGGAAGATGAATTACAAGTGTGTCATAAATCTCTCTCGCCCCCTTTAATTCAACAGCCCATAACATTTTCTCCAGATGAAGTAGATAAATATAAGCTTCTACAGCTACAGGCCCAGCAGCATATGCAGAAACAGCTCCTGTCAAAGCATCTTCGAGTGTTGCCTGCTGCAGGGCCCACTGCCTTCTCTCCGACCTCAGCTGTGCAGACGGTTCCAGTCCACCAGCACGCTTCCATCACTGCCATCCACCACACCTTCCTGCAGCACTTTGCTGTGTCTGCTGCCATTGGTCCCCCCAGCAGTCACCTTCCCATTGCTCATCTCCATCCTCTTGCACAGCCACATTTCACTCCGATTTCATTTTCAGCTCTGACCCCAACCATCATCCCTGCACACCCCACTTTCTTAGCAGGCCATCCCCTGCATTTAGTTGCCACGGCCCCTTTCCCCCCATCTCACATAACACTTCAGCCCCTGCCTCCAGCGGCATTTATCCCCACACTGTTTGGCCCTCACTTAAATCCAGCCACAACGTCTATCATCCACTTGAATCCTTTAATCCAACCGATGTTCCCAGGTCAGGATCTTTTCCATCATCCTTATTCCAGCCAGATTCAACAGTTAAACGGAGTAAAAGAAGCCTTAAACGTGTCGACCCACTTGAACTAATATGTATGAAACTCCTCTTGAGGATAAATACATTGTCACTACCTATGAGATGTTATATTTAAAGTATCTGATTATTACAAGGTTTAAAAAAAATTGTGTCAATTTAAAATGAGACCAATATATAAGTATGAACTAAATTACCAATATGCAAACAGGATCACTTTACTTCAACTGGTGAAAATAATAGGCAAACATAAAATAATTTCATAGAGGGGTAGAGGAGAAACCGTTAAAGGATTTTTGGGGATGAGTTCTCATGCAATGTTAAAAATGATAAAAGAAAAACAATCAGGCAGACCACTGATACTCAAAGAAAAAATAGAATGGAATACCCTATGTTCTTGGTGTGTGCTGGTGAATGAGTGAATGTGGATTTGATTTCATTTGTCAGATATTAATAAATGTTCAGTAAAATGAATCCATTATTAAAGATAATTTGTATGGCTGTTCGCTGAACTTTCAATGTACTATATCACTCTGCTTCCATTAGAAATAAGAGATGGCAAGAAATCTACTTTTGAATGAAAGTCTTCTGTGAAATATCAGTTGACTTCATTCCATATAAAACTATATGTCATTATTTCAATGCAAAAGTAACATCTAAATTTAGATTGTTTAAATTTGCATAAGAAAATATGCAAACTATCATTAGTGTTTGACAATGCCAATAAAAGTAAATATACTCAGAATAACATCTTGAATAGTCTGACTAATCTTTCAAATATTCCCATGATTTAAATGTTAAGTTTTCCTTGTTCTTCTACTCAGAAACCTTACTGTGTCCAGCCAACATATGCATAAGGGTAGAGGTAAAATATTTAGAAATACCAGTATTTGTACATGCTTATTGAGAAAGTTTATAAACATAGTGTGTTTTATTTATTGTACTAGATGTTCATTAAACAGAGTGAATGATGTTAAACCAAATGACCATGTAATTTTGCACATGATTCCAAATATTGATTCAAAATATCTTCTGGTCAATAGAAATTGAATTTGTGAATAGCCATCCACTTAGCCTTATTTCATATTGTTAAAATGAAAAGGAAAATCTCATGAACTGAACATTCCCCAGAATCATGGGTTTTAGAGAAAAGCAGACTACACAAAAAAGGAAGTGATCAATCATCTGATGCTGCCTATGTTTGTCTCTACAAGATGTGAGGGATAGCTCTATTTACTGAAGATTGGTTGGGTTTTCTACAGGTTAATCTAAGCCCTTGGATTACAGTATTCTGTTTAATGTTCACAATGTGTTTTGAGATCAATATTATCTTTCCCCACTTGAAATGATGACAATGGAGTTGAAAGATAAAATGCATATTTAATAAACAATAAAAAGATATCATGTAGGAGAGATAGGTGAGAGAGAGAAAAATGAAAAGAGAAAAAGTGAATTGGAAATGTTAACATAAAAATATAGTTTTTGACCTATGTATCTATTTTATTTACCCACAATAATCCCAGAAACATGTAGATTGAGGGTTTTGATGGAGATAGAGCAGAGACAAAGTCTAGCTCACTTGAATAGAAAAAAAAAATAGAAGAAAATCAAATAACAATAAACCCTGTGTGTGGAACTCATAAAAGTAATCAGAAAAGCCACTAGTAAACATTGGGAAACTTCACCAGCAAGTAAAATAAGTTAGATATTTATTATAAAGACAGGTACAAATTGCCCAGCTAATAAAAGCAATCTGGATAACTATTTACCAAAATAGATCATAAAGCTGACCTATAGTCAAAATAGAGTAACCATGGGAACTCACTAGAAGTCCTGTTATGGAAAATACAGTTACCTGATAATTTTTATAGTAGTCTTAATGACCATTTACCTTTGCAGAAGGTTAAAGAGAGAATCTGTCACCGCTGGATATTTATTTTTGACCAACAAAGATATATTGATAAGAATTGATGGCTTAGTAAGGACACCTCCAGCTTTTACTAACATTGATGGAAGTGCCCATTAGAGGTCCTGTCTTGCACTGAGGGAAAGCAAATATCATAATTTAAACAAAATGTAACATGTGCCCTGGAGTGAGAAATGGTAAGAGTTGGGGTATCAGATGAGGAAAGGTACAATTAAAAAATTTATTTCTACCAAAATAGTCATTGTAGTAAAAGCCACACACTGGATTTTATTTCTCATTTTGCCTGAAGAGAAAAATACTCTTGGAGAAAAATGAAACAAAGAATTCCAAATACATATTGAATTCTAAAATAGGTCCATTTTAAATAATTCACTGTGATGGATTATAATTTCAACCCAAAAATGGATTATATTTCCTCCCAATCATTTGATGGTTTATATGGGGTGTTAAATTTGTTTCCCTGTCTATTGCCTGATACTTAAGGGATGATTCTCTTTATGAGATTACTCTGTCATAGTTAGCTCATGGAAGTAAGTGCTGAACTGTACATGTTCAACTAAAAACAAATTTAATGAAGTCTGTACAATACGCACTCATGCAAGCACACACACACACACACACACACACACAATCTATATATTTTTCTTAGAGATTAAAAACCAGTCCACAGCAGATAGTCTCCCTGGATCTAGGAATATTCAAATCACATAAATTCTTTGTTTGAAGGAATGAAAATTTAGGAAAGTTCATCTTCGTACTCATTCTATGTCAAAGTCAGCAATAAAAAGTGCAATTGGGGTAATAAAAATTATACTCCAAAATTCTCAGGTTCACCTTCATAAATGTTATAAATATAGTAAAATACAGGAAATGGTTAGCATAAAAAGAATGATTTAGAAAGTGCCTGATTCCCAGGGCATTTTTCTTAGGGAGACACTTCACAAAATGATTACCCTGAATTTCTGTTTCACTTATAGAAAACAGATTTGACATTGATTCTTTTTCTTCAGTTTCCATCCATACTTAATCAAATCTCCATGATCACCAAATAGAACTATATTCTAAGAAATTAATCCTGTAAGTCTTGTCATTAAATGGAATGTTTAACTAGTCAAATTACTCTGGATCACGTTGCTAGGTCTATCTCCTTACTTTCTGAATTCTCACTTTCTTACATAGTTCCCAATGATGGCAGCAACACAGCTTGTGAATTTTATAATCCTTGAAGCTGATCCAAAATCACCTTGTATGTTAAGCATTTTAAACAGTCATTGGAGATGTAGAACATCACCTGATACTCCAGCATTCTAGGTGTGTATGAGCAGAACACTGAGATGCCTTCCCCAACAGGGGTGGATATTTAATACTCTCAAAGTATGGTGAAATAATATCGCTTACTATTTCATGGCACATTTTTCAATATTTCCTTTAAAAATCCTCATGAGTTTTTAGAAGAATTGTTAAATATTCTGAAGAAAAAGGTATGAATATCAGATCAATTTTCTAAAAAACATAATTGAAAAGAGCCACATATTACACATCATTGCACATCATTGTACATAATATACTTAGGGTCAAAATTGACCTAGTGCTTGTACCTCATGCAGGAGAGGCGGAGCTGATAAAGAGGTTTAATTTGAGTCTTTAAATGAGATGAGCCCCTGAAGATAAATGTGCACATTCACAGGCAAATAGAAACATTATTAAAAACAAGTGGGTAACCAGTTCCATTCAGTAGTCAGGAAAGCATATGGCTGCCCTCTGTCTCTCAGACTGAAGTCACTTCAATAAGATGAAAATTTTTCTACTAAAATATGAGCTTTCTTGCCAATAAGCCTGGGTCTGGAGGATTTTCAGAGGTTATCATTTCATTTCAGGAGAGATATTACCCACTTCTTCTATTAAGTAGACTTTTGAAGAGGTTGTTGTATTTCTTGGGATTAAGCTATATTAAAAAGGGAGCAATGGCTGAATGGGTATAGTGTAGAATAAGCCAGTATTAGAGAAATAAACCAAGGGTCTTTTCATTCTATGCAGCTTTGTAGAAGAGGGATAGCTCCACTTTCAAATTCCTTTCTCAAAGTTACTTCCTCCTTTTACAATCCACAAATTTTTTCAAGTAACTAGAGCAAGAATAATGTGTCAAGAAATAAGTCAAGAAAAATGGAAAAATCAAAATATGTGTGGGTGTGAATATGTGTGTGTGTGTTCTTAATCAATATACTCTTCAGTCTTCATTTGTAGATCTTGTACTACATTTAAAATATTTTTTTTTAGCATTTTCCAGAACACATGCATATATTGAAACAATTACTTTCAGGAAGAGGTTTGTTATCCACCATGCAAAATTGTCAGTTCCTTCAGTATGTGAAACTATAAATAGCTGATAATGTACACTGATTATGTAGCTACTGAGAGAAAACTCTCAACTTATTTTTCAATTATATTTAAAATATTTAATTTATGATTAGACTGAGTGATAGTCTGTCAATATGACACATCAACCAATAATTTTATTTTATATTCTCTGTTTAAAGCATTTATTTATCTTATACTGTGGATAAGTGATTTGCACTATTGTACATGCAAAACAGCTTTTTTTAGGTTACTCAATAAATTACTTGGACTGTAGTTCAATGCAATAATATTTTTTTCAATAAGAGCTTAATGGTATAGGAGTGTTAGTCATGTATTTATAACACAAGCATACCAAAATGTAAGAATAAAATCAAATACAAATGGTGTGAAAATATTCTGTATTTTACACTGCTGGGTTAAAATGCATTTAACATTTTATTTATTATTGTATATATTTATAATGTAAATTTAAAACCTGGGATTTCTTAGACTATTTCTTAATATTTGAGTGTTATAAAAGAAAACTGTTTCTTCAAACTTAAAATAAATGCAACTTTAAAAATTCTACTAATGTTTTCTCTGTTAAAGCCTAGCACTACATACATATTCTGTGAAGTACTGTTTCTTTTTCATCTTTTAAAAATTGGGATCTACACTGCAAAATGCTCTAACAGAACCCTATAGAGTTTCATTATTTATTTTCTAATAATAAAATATAGTACAACAACACAATAATTTCACTTTAAACTTTAAAAAATACTTTAATAAAATTCCTACTAAGCTGCTATTCTCAGAAGGACTCAACTTTCTAAGAAAGTAGTCACCTGTGACTGATGGTGTCAGAAAATGACTTCATTATCAGTCGAGTCTCTCTGGATTTGCTTATCCTTTCCCTCCCTCCCATGAGAGCTATAAGAGCTCTCATCTCTGGTATTTTAGTGTGATAACTGTTCAAACTCTCAGGATGAGATGTTCCTAGAGATAATGACTGGATGCTCTTGCCATGCACCAATACAACTCTTGAGGTTCCTGAGGAAAAACAGGGAGGATGAAGAAATAGAGATAAGGGATGAAAGCTGAGGTCAGGTGGAGCCCTCTCTCTCCTAATGGGAGGAAAGGAACTGCCTAAGAACTGCAGAGCATTTATTTATACACTCAGGAAGTTGATGTAAATTTCAACCTCTCTGCCTAGCAACCTGTTTGCAAGCTGGAGCAGCTTGTTTACATGGCTGGAGCTCTCCCTATTCTCAGGGTAGCTTTGCCTTAGCACAGCACATGTGATTGATTTCCAGCTCCCTACATGTTCTCTTGTTACTGAATCACTCTGACCTTTACCCCTCCCTTTATTCTCCAATAAGCTTTCATCAGATCCCAAAGTCCCTCGCTTCTTTGTTTTAACTGAGTGTGCTGTCCCTACTTGGACACGAATGGCAACAGATTTCAGCTATGCACCCTGCCCAGGGTTTGAGTCTAACTTTTCAGTGGAAAAGTGGTCCATACTCCAATCATCTGCCTTTCTTCTCTCTTGTATTACACTCCTTTGTCTATGTGAAACCATTTAGCGGAACCTCTGTAAGTAGTCAGAAACACTCTTAACACAGTACATGCAAACATTCTACATGCATGCATGAATCCATTCAAATTTTCAATTTATGATTAAAAATATTTTAACACTTCATTTTTTGCAATATATAGAATGCATGCGGGCTGGGGATTTAGCTCAGCGGCAAAGTGCCTGCCTGGCAAGCGCAAGGTCGTGAGTTCGGTTCCCGGTACCAGAGAAAAACCAAAAAAAAAAAAAAAAAAAAAAAAAAAAAAAAAAAAAAAAAAAAAAAAAAATAGAATGCATGCAAATAGACTTTTATCATATTTGCAAGTCTTTAAGAAAGTAAATAAAATGGATAGTAAGAGCAGCTTTTTATTTTAAAGATAAAAGAGCAAAAACAAAATAACAAAAACAAAGCAACACAAAAACAATAAAAATGATACAGAATTTTTTAAAAATAATAGGAAATTAACAATGGTTGTTGTATTACATATTGTAATCTTCAAGCTAAGAGTAGCTGTTTAGGAAATACCTACAAAGTAATGACAGTTCCTTAAATAACTCACTCCTTAAATAATTCTTTGAAAATTTCCTTTGCATTGAATAAAACAGAAACAAAAGTAGGAAAGGAAGAGATGAGTCATCAATTTGGATGTTTTTATGTAGTCATTTATTTTTACCTGTGTGTACTAACATGGCCTACCTAACATGGCAAAATTAAAATCATCCTTAATTTCCCTAACTACAATCTTAATCTAAAAAATAAATAATTTTTAAGATTCAAATACAAATGCTTACTGTCTGCCAACTTCCATTATTTGAATCTAAAGTCAACAATATTTGTAGAATTGAAGATTCAGTGCACTACAGGTTTAAATAGGGTGATAATGAAAGTTTGGCATAACTGAATTTCAGGAAAAAAGTTCAAATGCTTTGTATTTCAAATGCTTAAGACATGATGTGAATTCATATATCACATGAAAATCAGCCTGCTCTCCTGAGACAGGTACACTTCAGGATCCCTTCATACTATGTCTATTCTCAACAGCATTAATCACTCTTATTTGTCACAATTTTTTCATTTGCCTATGCACTCCTGTTCTCCCCAGTCTCCCTGGGTTCTCCCCAGAGGATCTTTATGTTAACAACTTCTAGTAACTGGAGAAACCTGGGATTCAGGTCTTAAATATTTTCTTCTCTATTACATGTACTATGTGATTTTATTCAGTACCAGACTTTTAAGATGATTTTCAACTTTATCTTCAGGTATGACTTCCACTTGACTTCTACATTTGTTTACCCAATAACTTACCAAAAGCTCTATTGAATATCTATCAGTCATCAGAAACATAATGTACACAAGTCATGTGAGAATTTTGGATTGTTTAACAAATCCGTTCCATACACTTTGCTGCACATTTTTGTAAAGAGCTTGGTCAGACCTCCAGTTTAAGGTAAAATTTTGAGTATCCTTTGGGCTCTCTTTACCATGTCTTCTATCCTTATCAGCAACTACATGGATGCTTTTGCAGTTCTACTTTCATGACAGATCTTCAAACTGACCACTGTTACCATCTTAGTACATTTCAACAATTTTTCTTATTTGGAACACAGCAATACTCAAACTGGTCTCCTTGTGCTTTATGTACCTAGAATCTAACCCTCAGAGGGCCATCCTGAAAATAAGAATCTCTGAAATAGTTTTACCATTAGTTTTAATCTAATCCAATGTTCTTATAGCATCTTTTAAAAGTCAGTTTCATTTGATCTCTAACAATATGTCATAGTGTAGATCTGGAATAGCCTCAAACGCTTGTGTGTGAAAGTTGTTTGGCCAGCCTGTGTGCTATTGGGAAGGGGTGATACCTTTAAAAGATGGTCCCAGTAGAAATAAGTTAGAACACTGAAGGAATAACTTTGGGGGATTTTGGGATCCTGGCCCCTTGCTCTATGCCCTGGCCACTATGAGGTTAACAGACGAAAGTCTGTTTCTCTGCCACATGCATCCATATTTATGTACATAGTGCCTCACCACATACCCAAAGGGGTGAGAGACCATGAGCTGAAATGTCTGAAACCATGATCCAAAATAGATATTCCCTCTTTTAAAACTGTTTGTCTCAGATAATGTGTCATAATAACAGAGAGCTAACCAACAAAGTCTTTAAAAATTCACCATTCTCTTATAAGTATGGTCTCTAGTTGTGACCATTTACCTATAAAAGCCTCCAGTTTATCTTTCTTTATAGCTGAGTAATATTCCATTATATAAAAGTATCACCATTTTCTTATCCAGTCCTCGGTGGATGGACATTTGGGTTGCTTCCACAATTTAGCAATTACACATTGTGCTGCTATGAACATAGGTGCACATATATCGCTGTGATATGATGTTTTCAGATCTTCTGGGAAAATACCCAGAAGGGGAACAGCTGGGTTGAATGGGACCTCTAGACCTAGTTGGCTGAGGAATCTCCAAACTGATTTCCACAGTAGTTTCACCAGTCTGCATTCCCACCAGCAATGAAGAAGGGTTCCTATTTCTCCACAGCCTCACCAGCATTTGTTATTGGGTGATTTCTTAATGCTAGCCATTCTTACTGGGGTAAGATGGAAACTCAATGTTGTTTTAATTTGTATTTCTTGAATGGCTAACGATGTTGAACATTTTCTCATGTATTTATTTGCCATGTGTATTTCTTTATCTGAGAGGTATGTATTCATCTCAGCTGCCCATTTTTGGATTGGGTCTTTGAATTGGGGGGGTGTGCTAATGTTTTTTAATTCTTCATATGTTCTAGATAGAAGTCTTTTGCCCAAGGGACAATCAGCTAAAATTTTTTTCCCAGTTTGTTGGTTTTCCTTTCACTCTTCTTGTAATTTCTTTAGATGAGCAGAAACTTCTCAGTAGGAAGAGATCCCAGTTGTTGATTCTTTGAAGTATTTCACGTGCACTTTGGCAATTAAAAAAATTTTATCATTCTTTATTTCTATTAACTTTTTTTACTTTTATGGAAAAAAGGTAAAACAAAATTTCATAACTAAATAATAGAAGAATAACAAAAATTAATACATTACATATTGTTATTTTTATGTAGTTGCTCAGGGTATAAGATATGGGTATAAAAATTTCTCTAATCAGTACTGGCACAAACTTTCCTTTTAGGAACACCAAAATATAACTGGCTTTCTTTTTTTTTCCTTTTCTCTTCCATCTTTTCCCCTTTTCCCCATCATAGTTCTTTTTTCTTTTTCAACATTTTTTTTCCATTTCACAATTTCTGTTGTGCAGTTTAGATTTTATTTGCTCTTTCTGTTTCTCACATCAGGGAGACAGTAGGATGTTCACACATGTGAGTCTGATTTATTTCATTTTTGAGTATGGTCTTATGTTGCATCCATTTACCTATAAAAGTCTCAAGTTTATCTTTCTTTATGAGTGAGTGGTACTCCATTGTATAAAAATACTGCATGTCCTCTACCCATTCTTTGTTTGATGGGAATTTGTGTGGTTTCCAAGATTTAGCTATTACAAATTGTGCATGGGTACACATATAGCACTGTGGTATAATGCTTTGAATCCTCCTGGGAAGATACCCAGAAGGGGAATAGCTTGGTCGAATGGCACCTCTAATACTAGCTTTTTGAAGAGTCTACACACTGATTTAAACAGTGGTTGTACCAGTCTACATTTTCACCAAAAATGGAGAAGTGTTCCTTTTGCCCCACAGCCTCTGTAGTTGTTTTTGGTTGACTTCTTGAGGATAACCATGCTTTCTGGAGTGAGATAAAATCTCAGTGTTGTTTTAATTTGCATCTCTTGAACGATGAGTGATGTTGAAGATTTTTTCATATATTTATTGGCCATTTGTATTTTTTCATCTCAGGAGAGTGTATTCATCTCAGAAGCTCATTTTTGGAATGTGTTTTGAATTTGGGGGTCTGAATTTTTCAATTCTTTATATGTTTTAGATAGAAGTACTTAAGAAAAAAAACAGAAGTACTTTTTCTGAGGGATAATTGGCTAAAATTTTTCCCAATCTGTGCACTGTCTTTTCATTCTGTTGAAGATATATTTTGCTGTGTAAAAGCTTTTTAATAATGTGAAATCCCAGTTGCTGATTCTTTGAAGTATTTACCATGAAGTTCATTGATTTGCATATGTTAATCCATCTCTGAATCCCTAGCATGAATTCTGTTTGTTGTATAATCTTCTTGAAGATTTGTTGCACTCTGTTTACCAGTATCCTATTGAGGATTTTGCATCTATGTTCATTAAGGAGATTGGCTGTAGTTCTCTTTTTTGGTTGGGTCTTTCTCTGGTTTTGGTATCAGGGTAAAACTTGCCTTCAGGAATGAGTTAAGGAGTATTGATTCTTTTCAATTTCATAAAAGAGTTTGAGAAGTATTGGCATTAAATCTTCTGTAAATTTCTTGTGGAATTCAGCAGTGAATTCATCAGGACCTGGGCTTTTTTTGTTGGTATATTTTTAAATATATTTTCATTTTCAATGAGTGATACTGGATTATTTAGAATTTTTCTTTTTTTTTTTTTTTTTTCTTTTTGGGTTTTTCTCCGGTACCGGGAACAGAACTCACGACCTTGCGCTTGCCAGGCAGGCACTTTTGCTGCTGAGCTAAATCCCTAGCCCCCTGGATTATTTAGAATTTTTATATCTTCTTGATTCAGCTTCGGTAATTCATACATATCTAGCAATCTGTTCATTTCTTTTGTGTTTTCCATATATAAGAGTAAAGTTTTTCAAAGCAGGTTTGATAATCTTCTGAATTTCCACAGGATCTTTAGAAATGTCACCTTTTTCATTCCTCATTAAATGAATTTCAGTCTTTTCTTTTTTGATAAAATGCATTAAGGGTTCAACAATTTTATTTATTCTTTAAAAGAACCAACTCTTCATTAAGTCTTTGTATTATTAATTTATGCTCTGATCTTTATAATTTCCTCCCTTCTGTGGGCTTTGGGTGTGATTAACTCTTCTTTTCTCTAGAAGTTTGAGGTGCAACTTTAGGTTATTCTTTTGTGCTGTTCTGTTTTCCTGATGTGAGGATTCACTGCTATACATTTTTCTCTTGGGACTGCTTGCATTATGTCCCATAGGTTCTTGTGTGCTGTATCTGCATTTTCATTTAATTGTAGGTATTGTTTAATTTATTCTTTAATTTTGTTTTTGACCCATTGGTTGTTCAGGAGGGTGTCATTTCATTTCCATGTGTTATGGAGTTTTTGCAGATTCTTCTGCTGTTCCAATTTCATTCTGCTATGGTCAAATAGTGTATATGGGATAATTTCAGTTCACTTGCACTGATTTAAGCATGTTCTATGGTCTAGCATATGGTCTATTTCAGAGAACATCCATGTGCATATGAAAAGAATGTGTATTCTGATGTTCAGTGGAACACTCTGTAAACATTTACTGAGAACATTTATTCACAAGTTGGATTTCGTTCTGATATTTTTTTCTGATTTTTGTCTGGTTGATCTATCTATTTGTGACAGTAGGGTAGTAAGTTTCCTCATTACAATTGTTTATTGATTATTTGATTTTTCGTGTTTATTAATATATGTCTTATCTAGTTGGGTGCTCCTGTAGTTTGTATATACATATTTATAATTTTTTCTCTTCCTCTTGGGGTTTTCCCATAAAATGTATGCATGCTCTACCAAAGGAAATGTTATAAGATAATAATTACTGTCTGCTGAGTTAACAATACTTTTTGGTTGTTTTCTTCAAAGCAACATATTGATTTGAACAAACAGATCTCTTCTAAACAGAATGCAGAGAATCTTAATATGTACCCTACTAGTATTTCCTGAGTTAGGCATATCTTGACTTGAGAGTGAAACACTGTGAACATGTTGGTTCAAAATTTGTTCTCACTAAATAATTTAAAATGTGATAGATATCCACAGAAGAGATACAGTGTAATGATATATTCAAATAGATATAAATATGCTCTGGTTATATTCCCACTGCTGTCACCAGCAATTAATGCATGTCCAGTAATGGAAAACTCTGGTGTCAGAGAATGATAGATGAGGTTGTCTTCTGAGAACTGTTTTAGGGAAGAAGTTACATATGAAACAAACTTCTAGCTTTTTAAAAAACCTCTAGGGAAATTTCATTTTATCTCCAGGAAAGACACTCCAGAGTTTGTTACCATTTAGCTTAAACAGTTCCTGTATTTTTAAAGAGATGACTAATTTGCCTTTGATATACAACCATTTTAAAAATATAAGCCCAGTAGCCAGTAGCCCCTTGCTGGGTTTTTGTTTACTGTTTTCCTACTTGATTCATTATTTGTTCTTACTGACTTGAATGATGGTAAGATTCTAATTTTTCTAAGCTAAGCAACAGAGTGAAAATTGTAAAAGCATCTCATTTGAAAACCTGAACTCCCAATAAAATGTCACTCCTTGATTTCTGACTGGTTGTCTGCCAATAAGAAAAGATTAGTATTCATTTAAGTGCCCTGATGAATAAGTACTTTTGTTAACACTTTTACACAGATGAAGGTGTCCTTCAGGTCTATAGCCAGTATTTCTCTTTGGAAACCATACTTAGAGTTGAAGTACTGGCCTTGGTTTCTTTATTGCTAAATGAGCTGTCCCATTCCTGGTGGCAGCATGGGGTTTGTTTCGTCACTAATAAAGATGTTGTTGTGCTTCAGGCTGATTTCTGCCATGTGCTTGAAGCACTATGCTGTCTATCCTGGGAATGCCTCTTCTCTTTCTGTCCTTAGATATTCTGCCCTCATCAATTTTCCTCATATGCCAATCCTGTCAGAGTTGTGTTTTCATAGTCTTTGTGTCAAATGCAAAGAAGCAAATGCTTCCTGCAGCCTGACAACTGGGAACGTCATGCTCCCTGCTGTAGCTGTGTGGGTGGTGGAGGCATTAGACTTTAGTAACCAGCTGTGATATTAAGAAACATACTCATAAATTGAAAGTGTTTGGGACCACAAAATTACTTTGCTTGCTTGAGTCTTGATGTATGGTACTGGGTCAAGGACAGTGTTCCATTAATAAAAATGAGCTCAAGTACCAATTTGAGAGGCATGGCATGAATGAGGACTTCAAGGAGAGGGCACCATAAATATTTCTGTAGACAAGGTAGCTTATTCATTTCTTGGCCATTCTATTCTTATTTCATCGTCAAGATGTATAAATATACAGCAGGACACAACACAGCAACCACAACTGCTTCACAATCAAGGAACAGTGGTCACCATCTTTGTTTCACACACAAGAAAGACACAGCTGGATAATCAGGCCCTAGGAGAGTAGTACACATGTGAGTTTGCATGGTGTTTTTTCTATTTATTTATTTACTATTGTAACTCTTTTTCAATTGTTTCTTAATTGGGATTAAAATTGTAAATTCCACAAAGTAAATATATCATGATTTAATAACTATTCCCTTTATTATTTATTTTTAGTCTTTACCCTAGGTTTTTGCTAATATAAATGGTATTTCATTGAATATTTTCAGATGTAACATTTTTTCTTATCATTACTGGTATCACACTGGTTCTTAAAAAGAGAGATCAGTGTACACATATATTCATGTTTTTACACACTATCAAAGGGCTTGCCAAAGACTTTCGCCTGGGCTGTAAATATGCCAAGTCTCAACCACAGTGTCCCATGGTTCATTTAGCTGTTCTCTTTCTGGCATCGTCATCAGTCATCATCATGTGCACCACTGTTAGTGTTCTGTCTATACCACTATTACGCTGTAAACATGTGATACTTCAGATAAAATACTTTTCTAATTTTTCCTTATAATTCATTAAGAGGGAGTTTCCTAGTCTTAACTCATATCTTTAAACTACCTTTTAATATATTTTTGGAATTTAAGGAAAGCAGGTCAATGTATGAGAGTTTGTTTTGCAAAGGTAGTACCTATTTAATTACTGGATGGACAAAATGAATTTTCCATTTCATTTATCTTATGAGCATGGAAACATTTATTGAAAAAATTCCTTTATTTTCTCTAGTTGTAGTACTTGTACTAAAAAGCTGAAAATGAATATTATTGCAAAAATGGATCAATAGGGAAATGAAAGGCATACATTTTTCTAAAATATATCTTTTCATAATAATTCTAATACTGATGTACTTATAAAATTAATACAACAGTATATGAACTTCATTCAATACTTTGTGTAAACTTTAATTTGATACAGTGGTATCTCTTATTCAGACAAAAGATATTAACAAAAAAAATGAAACTGTAAACTGCTTCCTTTTGTAAGTATAGTACCATTATATACTATGTAAGTATGTACCATTATGTATATCATGACCAGAAATTTCACAAGAATATTCTGTGAAAGATTACGTTCAAAAAATATTTAATTTTAATCTTATAATAAATAATCACTTATAGTAAAATTATTCAATTATTTTCAGTCCAAATATCATAGAACAGTTTCATTTCCAAAATGGAACATATTAACAGTTTCATTTCCAAAATGGAATGTATAGAATGTAGCCTTTACATTTTTATTTTTTGGAGATAGAATCTCCCTATGTATTGCAGTACAAGATGGCTTTGAACCACTCATATAGCTCAGGGTGGCCTTGAATTCATGGCAATCCTCCTGCCTCAGCCTCCTGAATGCTGGCGTTAGGAGTGTACCACAAAACTCAGTAACCTTTACATTTTTAGTGTATTGACCACATGAGCTACTCCTTGCTCTCTGTTATTTTATTAGTGCATGTGTGCAATACATGACGTTTACTTTCATCTTGAGAAGTGGATATAAGTACATAGCACAGTGCCATTCTATTTTAATTCCATTCCATTTCCTACTCTCCCTCCAAATCTAAATCCCTTTGCCCCATTTTCATTCTTATTGTTATTTTTATTCTTAGCTCATGTTTATGATATGTAAACATTGTGGGCATTTGCTATAAATGTCTTCTATTAAATCCTCTTACTACTACCACTTACTTCCTACCACTCTCCTCTTGCTCCTGGTCTTGTGGACCCATTCCCATTTGTGAGAGGTTTATTCCCTTGTTTCCTTCTATCAAAACTGTAATATTTATTTACACTTTGCTTTGCTTACATGAGTGATATAGTGCCATATGGAATTTAAAATTTTGTGTTTGTTTTATTTCACCCAATATTATATTTTCCAGGCACATCAATTTTCATACAAATTTCTCAAATATATCCTTCTTTTTAGCCAATTAGTATTCCATTGTGCATAGATACTATATTTTCTTTATCCATTCATTTATGGATTAGTGTAGTGACTGCCTCAAGGATTTATTTACTATAAATTGTGCTAGTATAAGCATTGGTATGCATGTATCACTATTATGTAATCCCTTTAGTTTTTCTGGGAAGATACCTACAAAGGAAATAACAGGATCAAGTGGAATTTCTAATTTTAGTTCTTTGAGAATTCTCCAATATGATTTCCATAACGGTTGTAATAGTTTACATTCTCACCAACATTGGGAAGGAGTTCCTTTACTACCACAGCTTGGTAGCATTTGCTACTCTTTGACTTCCTGAAAACTGCTATTCTTTCTAGTGTAGTGTATCAATTTGCATTTCTCCAGTAGCCAGGAATGTTTAACACATTTCCATGCATTTGCTGATGATTTGTACCTCCTTAGAGAGGTGTGTATTTATTTAATTTGCCAATTTCTTGATTGGTTCTCTTCTTTTAGGTGATCTAATTTTATTTTGATTCTTTATATATTCGATATGAATCCTTTGTCTTTTACTTTACTAATTAATTTCTTTGATGTGAAGAATCTTTTTAATTTGCCATAGTCCCATTTGTTCATTCTTGTTACTGCTTCTGCAATTAGATTTTAGTGAGAAAATCCTTAGGTGGACCAACTACTGAGTGTTTTACCTAATTAATGTTCAAGTCGGTTTAATGTTTCTGTTTTAATTTTTGGATGTTTAATACATTTTTATTTGAGTTCAATCCATGGTGACAGATGAGTCCAGCTTCAATTTTCAGCGAAAAGATCGCCTTTTTTACCAGCACCATTTGATAAATAGACTATCATTCCTCTAACATCTGTGCTTGGCCCCCTTGTTTAAGATTATATAGCTCAGTGTGTCTGGGGATGTTTTTGTAGTCTCTATACTGTTGATTTACATGTTGATTCACGTGACTATTTTTATGCCAGTATGCTGACATTTTTGTCACTGTTACTTTGTAGTATAACTAGAAGTCAGATATTATGATGCCTCCTGCTTCACGCTTGTTGCTCAAGAGTACTTTTGCTATTTTGGATCTCTTCTGATTCCATATTTGTTTTTGAATTGTTTTCTCTAGTCTGTGAAGAACATTGTTGGTATTTCGAGTGGAATTGTGTTCAATCTGTACAACAGTTTTAGAAATATGACTATTTTGACAACATTGATTTTCCCTATCCAGGAGCAGGGGACATCTTTCCTTTTTTCTGAAGTTCTCTTCAATTTCTTTTTCAGAATAATTCAGGTATTCATACAGAGATCTTTTATTTCTTTTTACGGTTAATTCCTAGGTATTTAATTTTCTTCATGTGATTGTGAATGGTATTTTTGCCCGAGTTCTTTCTCATTGAGTTCATCATTTGTATATGTGAATGGCATTCATTATTTATGTTGATTTTATATCCTGCTACAATTCTGAAATAGTTTAACTCTCAGAGTTTCTTTGGAATTTTTTGGGTTTTCTGTGTAGTAGATTATATCATCTGCAAATATACTTCTTCTTTTCCTTTACATATCCCTTTTATTTCTTTCTCTTTTCTAATTGCTTTGGCTAATATTTCAAATACTGTGCTGAACAGAACTGGTGATAGTATGTACCCTTGTTTTGTTTTTAATTTTAGAGGAAAGGCTTCCAATTTCTCCCCATTAATTTGAATTCAGCTGTGTGTTTGTCATAACTGGCATTTAACACTTTCAGGTATAGTCTTTCTATATTTATTTTCTTCAGTATTTTTACATTAATTTGTGTTGGATTTTGGTAAAACCTTTTCTGCAACTATTGATATGATCAAATGGCTTCTGTCTTTACTTATGTTTATGTGGAGTATTACATTTATTGATTTGCATATGTTGAACCATTCTTGTAAATCAGGGATGAAACCTACTTGTTCTTGAAGTATTATTTGGTAATTTGCATGAATGCAAGAATCTACCCAATTCTTCAAGATTTTCCAATTGTTTGCAATATGATTTTTCATACTAGCTATCTTTCTGACTTAAAGGGTGTCTGTTATAATTTAGGCTTTTTCAGTTCTAACTGTATTGATATGTTTCTTTCTCTCATTCTTTTGCCAAGTCTGACTAAGGGTTTGTCGATTTTCTTTATTCTGTCAAAAAACTAGCTCTTTGATTTGTTTATTCTTTGTGTTACTCTTTGCTTTTACTGGTTTTTTTTTTTGTCTCAGTTTCATGGATTTACACTCTAACATTAATGATTTCCATCCTTCATTTTGATTTGAGCTTGGACTTTTGTTTCACAAGTATCTTGAGGTCCCTCATTGGGTTATTTATTTGAGTTTGCTTTGTTTTTCTAATGTGAATATTGATCACAATAAGCTTCCCTCTTAGGTTTGCATTCATTGGGTCCATAGGTTGCAGTGTGTTTAGAGGCACCGTTACTGACTTCCAGAAATTGTACTATTCATTCCTGGATTTCTTCTGTAATCATTGGATGTTGAAGAGTGTGTTACTAAGTTTCCAAGTGTTTTTAAATTTTCTATGGTTTCTTCTGTGTTCAATTCATAATTCATTGCACAGTAATCTGATAGTAATTAAACTTGCAGTGAATTTGGTTATTTTATATTTACTTTGCAGGTTCTGTGGATGAGTATGTGATATATTTTGGAGAATGTTCCATATGTGGTGCACAAAAGAATACATGCTCTGCTATAGTAGGGTAGAGTATTCTGTAGATATTTATTAAGTCAATATGTTCAAGAGTGTGGTTCTGCTCTAATTTTTCTTTATTAATTTTTTGATTAGTTGATCTCTATCTTTGCTAAGGTGAAATATTTAAATCACTAACTAGGATTCTGTTACTGTTTTATTTGATCTTGTATGTTCCACAGTATTTGTTTTCTGAAGACAGGTGCTCCAGTATTTGGAGCATATATATTTACAAATGTTATTCCTTCTTGCTGGATTATTCTCTTAACTAGTCTGTAGGGATCTTCTTTACCCCTTATGATCAACTACAGTTTAAAATTCACATTCTGTGAGAATTAAAAGTGTTACACTTGCTTGTTTTTATAGTTCTTGTGCATGACATATTGTTTTCTTTCTTTTTTTTTTTTTTTTTTTTTTTTTTTTTTTTTTTGAGTCATGGTCTTGCTATGTAGTTTGGGTTGTTCTCAGACTTACTACATAGACCAGATTGGCCTTGAACTCCCAGCAACCCTCCTACCTCAGCCTCTCTATTTTTCATCTTTTGATTTGTACTGTAAGAGTAACTTTTTGGATTAGATGAGCTTCTTGAATGCAATAGACTGTTGGAATCTGTTTTTATCCAGTCTGTCAACCTGTGTATTTTAATTGGGGGCTGGTGCCCATTCATATTGACAGATATTATAGAGAAGTCTTGATTAATTACTATGACAGTGCTCTTTCTCCATTGTTGACCCCTTTGTTTTCCTTTTCCTATATTTTTTTGTGTTGCTGTTGTTTATCAATTGACCTTACTTGGTGTTTTCATTCCTTTGGAATTTTTGGCTTTATTGGATCCATTTTTTCTGTCTAGGATATTCTTTTTTTTTTTTTTCTGGAATGCTGGTTTAATTACTGAAGTTGTTCCCTTTCACGAAATGTTCTTATTTCATTGAAAGAGAGTTTTGTCGGGTATGTTACTCTGAGTTAGAGGTTGTTTACTTATACTGCTTGAAATATTTTACTCTCAGCTCCTCTGACCTTTAAAGTTTGTGTTGAGCTGTCTACTGTTATTCTAATAGGTTTATCTCCATATGTGAGTTTTGTTTGTTTTTTGATTGCTTTTAAAATTATGAGTTTTCTGTTGGACATCTGGCATTTTAATGATGCTGTGTCTTGACAAGCTTGTTTTTTTATCACAATTCTTTGGTGTTCTGGAAGTCTTGTTTTCTTGTATATTGAAATTTTTTCATGTTTGTAAAATTTTCTGTTATGATCTCTGTAAACAAATTTATTGTCCCATCTGTGCTATCTTCTGGTTTTTCTAACTCTAATTATCATTTGTTTGGTTTTCTTAGTGTCATCTAGTAGCTGTTACATGATTTTTTTGTGATTTTGAATCCTTTTGGATACTTCTCTAAGTACTTCTTCCTAATTTATCATTTTTTCCTCAATTTCAGACACTGTATCATCACATTGGTCATTTCAGCCGTTTATGTATTTTATATAGTTCCTTTTAAATGTGATATTTCTGTTCGGTACCTTTTTTGGAATTCTATGTCTTTGGCAAATTTATCACTCACATTTTAAACCTCCTTGCTCAGCTCTTCCAGTTTTTTTTTTTTTTTTTTGGTACCAGGAATTGAACTTATGACCTCGTGTTTGCCAGGCAAGTGCTGTGCTGCTGAGCTAAATCCCCAGCCCCTCCAATGTTTTATTTGTTTCCCCCAAATCCACATAGGGCATTTTGACTGATAATTCCATAAATTTTGGGTCATGTCCTTTTTGAAATTGTCAACTTTCTTTATCTGGTCTCTAAAAAATTCATAGAGCTCCATGGTTTGGTGTTTTCTTTCCTATTTTTCCCTCTGCACCTGCCTTGGGAGAGTTAGGAGGACTCGGGAGTCTTCTGTTGCCTCATTTGCCTATGAGCCTATGTGTATGCATATCTGTTTTGTTTATTATTGCCTGCCATTTATTTTCATATTGTGGTACTGAGGTTTGATGTCTAGTAGGATACAGAGAGATTGTAATTGATGTCAAGATTTTTTAAGAAAAGTACTGCCATTCTGTGATATATTTTCAGCTTTACATGTCCACAGATAGTATTTACTCCATCAGCTATTTAATTTAAGTAATCTGAAGTCTGTCCCTGTGTTTTGAGGAAAGAATTATTTCCGGTTGTAGTAGCATCAACAGATCTGATCATACAGTGTATGTGACACACTTTCCCTTTATACTTTTACTTTTTATCAGTACTCTATGGTACCTGTAATCAATTATTGTTAGCAGTGGCAGGAGAAATGGGAGACAGAGATTGAGGGAAGCCAGTATGAGGAGAGGTTGGTACAGGGAATAGAAATAGGTGAGAAAATGAAAATTTGATATAGTGTCATTTTTTTGGAGTACCTTTAGTTGGGTTGAAGGATTGATGTTGAGGGTGTTAAGAAAATATTTGTGAGGGTGATTGTGAGATAAAGGAGGAAGGAGGTGTAATGTGGGATTTGGTGAAGCTATGAGGCTTTTGTAATTTTTTGATGATTGCACACCTGTAATGCAGGAAAGAGGTAAGGGAAGACAGGGGCCTAGGTAGAATACAGAACAGAAAAATGAACAGGATGGGAAAGATATATGGTTAATACAAGAGAAGGTAAGAGTCACTGAGAGAGAGCAAAATAAAATGAACTAAAAATGAGAAAGATTTCAAAATGTGGGAGGAACAAGTAATCAATAGGGTGACGCTATTGCTATGGGTGCCTGAGTTGAAGAAACCAATAGGGAGATGACAAGAGGAGAGAATGCAGACACCAATTAAATTGAAGCAAATAGAAGAAACAATGACCAAAAAAACAGAAATGAATAAAACACTGAAAATATCTGACAAGAACTCAGTTCACATACACAAGAGAATGTATATGTGATTCTCACCATTTCTTTCTTGCTTTGATTGGTACATTTCCACTATAAAACTGAAGGTAAAGGCCAGAGGTGATGGCCCATACCTGTAAATCCAGCACTCGGAAGGCTGAGGCAGGAGGGTCACTGTGAGTTTGAAGCCAGCCTCGGCTACAAAGTAAATTCAAGACCAGCCTGAACTGAAACCCCATCTCAAAATAAACATAAAAAATAATAATAAAAAAATGAAAACATACAGACAAACAAACAAACACCTGCAGCTCACCCAGTCTTGGGACTTCATTCTCCAGGCTTGCAGGCAGGGTCTGATGCTGTCCCTGATCTTGGGTTAGGAACCTCACACATACACTCCCTGGGCTTGATGAGTGCAGTGATCAGGTTCAGTAGGAAGCGAGGGACAGGGATGGAGGGACATGGTAGCACACCAGCAGGGGTCCTTAGGGACCTCAGAGTGCCTCACACACTGGATAGGGAACCTACGTGACAGGGCAGTGGCTCGCATGGACTTTCTTGACTGTTCACCCTCAGGTAGGAGCCTGCAAATTCCTTGGAGTGAGTGCACACTGGATGGGATAGACAGGACCCTCTCTTTGCCTACGTGCTTCTCTTGCCCTCGATGAGACAGCAGTGGCAGCCATGGAGAGGTAACCGTAGGAATCAGTGATTCCTTTTAAGGCAAGATGTGGAACTCTGCAGGCTCTATTTGCCATCTATCTTTTCTCTGCCCAAGGTGTGTGTGGCGGTGGGGGCAGCCCCTGCCTTCAGTGTGTGCTGGTGAGGGTGCCCTTCTGTTTGGATTAGAGCTTCTGTCATAAGGGGGCTGGTACACGCAGAGTTAGATGCAGGAGTTCAGTCTCCAAGCACTTCTCAGTATTTTCCTTCCTTTACATAATTTGGGGTGCTCTGGCACCTGCTACCCCTGCTGTGGTAGGGTGCTGCAGAGATGTGGACCAGCGGTAGTGGCTCTCACATACTGAGGGGTTGATCACCAGTGCAGCAATGCTCACAGGTGAGTCCTGTAGAAGTGATAGCAAAGGCACTACCCTCAGAGCTGAGTGGGCTCCTGGGGATGAGGCCCAGCTGGAAGTAGATCACCGAGACCATGCCTTTGAAGGGTGCACATAATCTCAAGCACCTACATCTCTGGCTCTCTCTTTTCTACTTCACATTATGAATAGCTCTTTTCCACCATGATGTTTCGGCCCTGGAGCTGGCTAATGATGAACTGAGCAAAACCCTTTCTCCTTTGAGTTGTGTTTATTAGGTAATTAGTCTCACCAATGGAAAGCTGACAAATATAGACATCAGAAATGTGTTAGTCCATTTTCTGTTGCTATGACAGAATACCACAGACTGGAAAACTTATAAACAATAATATTTTAGGTGGCTCACAGTTCTTGAGGCTGGAAAGCCTCAAAAGACTGTACCAGTGTCTGGTGTAGTGGTTGTGCTGTCTCAATACATAGCAGGATGTTGAGCAAGCTCTCATGAGGCCTAGCACTCACTTCTAAAGCCACTCTCTTGATAACAGCATTCAGCCCCTTCACAAAGGTTGACCCCTCATTACCTAATCCCTTTCAAAGATCACACCCTCTACTACCATCATTATGGTAATTTAAATTTCAACGTGAAATTTGATTGAACACAGAAACCTTGCCAACAATACAATTCAAAAGAGAGCTATGATATTTAAATTAGTTTTTGTTTAGGATTAGCAATTAGCCAAGTGCTAGAGACAGAAGATGTAAACAACAATTCTTAGAGTAAGCACATTTTCCAGTTGTTATTAATCTTTGCCAAGACTGATAAATTAGGGTACAGGACTAATTACAGGAAGTCTTAGAGATGCAGAAAATAGCTCCCAGTGTTAAAACAGGGTATAGACATCAATAGGCATTACAGTTGTGCCCTGTTGTATGATTTTGCTTGTGTCTAATTGTAAAAACAAATGAACTTGCAGACATTCCACAGTCTTCCACAACCTTTAAAAATACTCCTTAATTTTGCATCACTGGTGTTTATTAATCTAGATGATGGTGAAAAATTATGGTCAATGATAGTTAAGTCAATTTCAAACTGTTTCACAGAAAAAGACATTAAAGATGAAACCAGTGACAATAATTGACTTACCGTCCACCTGAATGTGTGTCAGATGAACTTTTCCAGTTAACATTCAAGCATTCAGACTTGGTGCAATTTTCAGCAAGTTATAATGTTTTGTGAGTTATTTGTAGTCGTCCCTCAGCTAGAAAAACAGAAAATCAGAGCTGTTCTATTAGTTTCATTTATTTTAAAACAAAGCATATTCTGCCTTTTAAAGTTGATACAATTAATAGAAAACAATGTTAAGCTATGACAGGCCATTATAGAATTTCTTAGTTTTGTTGACAAAGGGTAATGATACAAACTGCTTAGTCATAGTGAGACTTATCATTTCAGCTTATTCTACACTATGAACTAAGTGTTTGTGCTTCCAATACATTGGTATCTAAAATGGAATCTTTGGGATATAATTAGAGTTTAAAAAATCGTTAGTGTGGGATCCTCTCTGTATAAGAACAGATACCAATGAGCTTTGTCTATGAAAAATGACAATGAAATTATACTAAATCACCAGTACTATAAGCACCCATGTAAAGAACAAAACTCCAGAACTTGTTGGAAGACATCTTTCCACATATTCAGCAAACTGCTGAAATGCCTCTTTCATGGATTACAAAAAGTATTCTATACAACTAAATTCCCACCAGGTCTTAAAAAGCATGTCCAGCGAGACTATCAACAAAGCACCCAAAATTCCAGTCTCTGGTGTGTCATTAGCTTTCTCTCTGAGGGTGGATTTCCTAAGTAGCTGAGTTCAAGAAGACTGTTCTCATGCCTGATCCAAAAGCTGTCTGTCCACAAATAGCTCAGCATTTTCCATAGCCAATTCCAAGGTTGCTATTTTTGCTAGGATATTGGCATAGTATCTAAATTCAGATCTGCATTCATTCTTGTTCTTTCTTTTCAGTTCAGACATTCTTGAAGAATTTATTGGAGTTGGCCAAAAGCAAAGATAATATGAAATGGCCAAGTAATAGAAAATATTATGGTGAGCTATGAAATTAATCTTATAGTTAAGACTCCTGTTGTCTAAAAGCAAGATGTCACCCCATTGTCTATTTTGCTCATTCTTGTATCTCTAAACCACATTGCAAATTTGGGCACACAGTGAATACTCAATATTTATCAAATGTATGAATGAAAATAGTATGAGTAAATAGTTTATCATATTAAAAATAGCATGTGCAGTGATTTAAAAGGGAAAAAAAGAGGAAAAACATTCCATATCCTTGATCATCAAGGAACCATAGATGACACTTTGGAAAAACTTTTCAATTACTACTTCCCAAGTACATCTGGTAAAAAATTACAACTCAGCATTTATTTTATTTTATTTATTCAAGATAAAATTACAGAAGGAGTTATTATGTAGTAAAACATACAAGGAGCAGGACATCATAGACATTTGATATGCTCTATTCCCTTAAAAGCAAATTTTGTCATTCATCATCCCTAGAAAAACATGGCCGTGCAGAGTGTTTGCCTCTGCCATGCACTGATAAATGGTGATGTGGCCCTTGTTTCCTGAATTCATACCAACCTGCCCTCTTCAGGGGCTACTGCTTGTTGGACTGCACATCCCTAGTGTGGGTCAAGTGGGTTCTGTACATCCCTAGCATGGGAAGATCCAGGAAGAGCCTACCACTCTGGGACTTTCCACCATCAGATGGCAGGGAGTAACAACGCACCCACCACTGATTATAGTGTCCAAACACACAATTAAGTCCACCATCACCCCTGCCAGAGGCACTTTACTTTTTCTTCAAGATGACATGTTAAGTTGGATTCTGAAACAAAAGAGAGCTTCTCCTTGCAGACACAGGAATCAAAAAATATGTACCCTAAGAGAAGATGCTGGTGAATTAACTCCTGCAGGCCAGAAGGGCACAACACCCCTAAAGAAAGGTGAAATGCACAGTACCATTGGATGTGGGTTCTTGTGAAGGAAGACCTGAGATCTGGGAAGAGGTTTGAGCAAGAGATGTCCATTTTTTTTTTTTTATTATAATGAGGTTGGACCTTAAAAAGGCCTTTTCTGTTTTGTTTTTATTTTCTCTTTTTGGGACATCATTCATTTATATTATTTCATTAATATTTTCTTCATAATTTTCAAGCATAGCTCAAATTTCCTATTCTCAGACACCCTTTGTTTCTTTACCTGCATACAGCACTCCCCATGGCATTATCTCACTTTATTCTTCTCTGTAGTCTGATAGCACTGCACAGTTTCTCCCTATCATGACTGTAGTACACACTCTTTCCAGCCAAACCTAGACACTGCTATTTTCACACTGAGAATCATTTTTAACTGAGTCACCGCTTGGTCACATGACTGATCAGAGCACAGGCCCTGGGATGCCAGGCTTCTGGTGGACATTTGAATGGATTTGAATTTCTTCAGCTTGTGCTACAATAAATCTTAATCAATCTTCATCTATCTGAGGAAACATGTCTAGAACTGTGCCTCAGAGAAATTATATCTGTGATAACATGCAGTGTGGATTGGAGAATATAGTTCTGGGGCCAGAGGTTGGAAAAGATACTGATTTTTTTCTTTTTCTTCTCTTCTATATGGTGTGTTTGATACTGCATGCATTTTGATTTGTTTGTGCAATATAATAACTGTATTTTAAACAAAGACAAGTCTAGTCTCCTAAGACTTGTTAAACATTTTACATTATACATATTTCCTAAAGCAACTATTAGTCTTTGTTTTAAACACTTTTTTTTGGTGGTGGTGGTTTAAGGCTATGAAAGCATCTCTATAAAAATGAAGACAACTATTAACCTAAGCACCTAAGCATTTTAACCCAGACAATATAAAGAGCCTTGGAATTCACAATTTGCTATAATTATTGCAGTAAAAAATGGTGAAGGCCACTTAAAAACTTCCTTTCTTGTGATGGTGTGCCCTGGTATACCAGGAACTTAATGAGGGATAATAATAATAATTAGGTTAATGATAACCACATCAAAATCATGAAAGTATGTTTCAAAAGCCTAAAATGAGTTTCCTGCTGAGATGATAAAAAGGGTTTTCTAAGGGCAAGGTGAGAATTGAATTTCTATGTAGTCCAATTAACTTCACACAGAGGATAGAAGAAGAAAACAAAAAGAAAAAAATCTTACATGGCTCCATAGCTCACTCTCCACCCTGTGTAGCAGGCACAACAAATCAACAGCATAATTACTAAGCACCAAATGTGCTAGGTATTGATAGTTGTAAGCTATTTCCAAATATGTGGGACTGACCAAATGTGAAGCTTGGATAAACAGGTGTTTTTAGGACAGTGCAAACCACAAACGTAAAGGTTAACAAATGTCTAAAATGATTACTTTGAACAAAATCATCTGTTGCAGTAATTCAGAGCTGTTTACATTTCTTAATCTTTTACTCTGACTCTGAATCACCTTGTAATAAATCTTATTGGGAAAATGCACATTAATGTATCTCCACATCCTGTCTTTATCACCTGGTCCTCAGACCTCCTCTTCAATTCTGTCTTATGAAATCACATTAAGTTCAGTGGTGATAATCCTCTAATTGTACCAGTTGAATCAACAAAGCTCCCAGGAATCAGCAACAAAAAGAGTCAACTTCTAAACTGTGCCTTGTCTAGCTTAATTCTCCCACCATGTTCCCCAAGCCCCTGTATTTTACCTTTAACAATAGATTAATATCAAATTGCTTCATATAGTTGTGTAAATAACTGAGTATCTCTCCTTCTGCTACAATTAATTTCATTAATATCCACTTATATTACTTTGCCTAATGTCATGACATTTCCCCTCATTTTATTCTAAAAGTACATATTCCCACTATTTCTTTCCAATAGTTCATGTCTCCAAGATCTCTTTTTGTTAAAGATAAATCACTGCTTAAGTGCTGGGTATGGTGGGGAGAGGGAGAGAGAGAGAGAGAGAGAGAGAGAGAGAGAGAGAGAGAGAGAGAGAG
>NW_004955432.1:6670109-6698326 GCF_000276665.1 Chinchilla lanigera
AAGGAAGGAAGGAAGGAAGGAAGGAAGGAAGGAAGGAAGGAGGGAAGGAAGGAAGGAAAGAAGGAAGGAAGGAAGGAAGGGTGGAAAGAAAGAAGAAAAACTTTAAAAAGGTTGGCATGTCACCCTAGGTTCAATCCTTACTACCACAAAAATGAATAAATAAGAAAGTACAATTCAGCTGTTAATGTGTTGCTTGATTAGTCACAAATTTGATATAATTGAACCTTTTATAAATTTTATTAAATTATTCGATGAAGTATAAAATATATACATGCCAAAAATTCTATAAATCACATATGAAGGATTTCATCGCACAATAAGAATTATATCAATTGAACATTTCCATGTAATTACCACACAAATCCAAGATGTGAAGGATCAGAATGTTTCTTCTTTTTAATTACTGGAGATGATTGGTTTTTCTTCTCATTCCCTCTCTCTCTCATTGATTTAAATTGCAAATATTCTAAGTTATTCTTTTCAGACAACCACTTTAAAATTTCTTCATTATTTTCCACTCTTTTTAAAATTTCTAAGTTTTTCCCTTGATCCTGAAAGAGTTTCTTTGAACTTTCGGCCTCCTGTGTTTCATTTATGTATAAGTTTTGCCTAGTTGTTTTGTTTGTAGATGAATAATTAAATTCTTTATTTACCGGATCTCTAATTTTTTCTTTTATTATCATCTCTTTTTGCTTTATGACATCCTATTTTTATTTCAGTGGATTACTTTCACTGCTTCCCTTGAAAATTTTTTTGTAATTGTCTTAATAACTGTTTTCCTTCAATGTAAGATCTCCTTGTGACTCTATCAGATTCCCAGAATTCTAGCATTCAATCTCTGCAACTCAGTAGCAGCTTGTCTGTGGACAGCTAGATCTCTTTCTGCGCAGCACAGTGGCTGATTTCCACGTGTCCTCCACGGGGACCATGCTGTCTGTTGGGATGACCTTCCCTATAGCAACAACAGCACTTCCCAGCACGCCCTGAGGTGGCAGGGCTCCGTGACTCAGTTATTGTTGGGGAACTTGACTGGGTATCACTTTGTTTACATTTTATGTTTTGGGTCCTTTCTACTTGTATGCAGGTGAGGATGATTTTAGCACTATGATGTTGACGTTTGGAAATTTATTCTGTCATAATAAAAAAAATTAGGTTCAAAATATCGGCACAGCGTCTGGCGTACCTTAATTTTCTGGCAAACGTCTCTTGAATGGAATTGTATTACAGTTCCAGACAAATTTGGTAAGCCCAAAAGTTAATACTTGGTCAACTTTTTTTCAAAATCAAATAATATTTTATTACTATTTCCAATCCATACACATTCTCAACCTAAAACAATACCATTATTTAGTTTACTTAGCAACAAAGTATGCATATGCTGGTCTAGGCACAGCATCTAGATCGTCAGATGCCTTCTACATAGAAATGATACCAAACATCCATTTATTATCACTTTCAAAATCACCTGCACTTTACAATGAAAACTGTATACCTTTTAGCATGTCTTTTATATTGACTGTCTTCAAAACCATAATTAAATATTATAAATTAACTATCAGCACTACCTAAAAATAGGGTACTAGTTTCCCTGCTAATGCAATTTAATGGCATGGCTTAAATGTTACATTCTTGTGAGAGATGTTCTTACCTATAAACTCTTTCCAGTGATTATGTTTTACTTTTCTCTTATTCTGTAAGTTCCGTTATAGCCGTTTCCCAAAAGTAATAGAATTTGACCTGTACGTACAAGCTAAAACAGTTGACTTTTGAGGTAAACTCTGAAGTTACCATTTTTCTAAAGCAATCATTTCTTGAAGGGTCTCAGCAAATTAGTATTATTATGTTGATATCTCCAAGAAAGACAGATATTAATCTAACTCTTTATACAGAGAATGTTCTTTCTTTTAGTTAGAACACAGAGATCCTATGCTAAGAAAAATGTTAAACTAGTTCAAGAGTAGTGTATTAATATTTTAGAGACCTGCTCAAATGCTTCCACTTGCACTAAAGCTAGTTACATGTTTTTAAAAATATTTATTTTAGGACTCTTGACTTTTTCTAGTTTAATTCTTTATGTGTATTTCAAGGCTAAGAATTTTTCTAGATGTTATTTGTTTAGTGAGACACTGGCAACAATCTGATATCCAATATGCTACCAAAATAACTGTACATGATATGATATTTGCTAAAAATATGTTACTTAAAGACAATATAAAGCAGCTCAAACCAATTGAGTAGTACTGCAATTAAATCTCAACATCATCTTTCATTTTGATTCCTTTTTATACCAGATAGGTCTATCACAGTGATAGTGCTATGAGAATTTATATTTGCATCTCATTTCCTGTCCTCCCATTCCATGGTATCTGTGGTAAATTTATTGATTACGGATGGCTTTCTCTCTGACTGACAAGCTTAACTTATATGTGTGGTTTTGTTTTTAAGTAACTGAGGATGTGTTTAGTGGAATGAAAATTAATGAACCTAGTATCATAGTACTTGACAAAGTTACTGTGATCACTTCAGGGAGAGTTTACTTTTCTAAATCCCCACTGCCAGTGAAGAAGGTTATTTGAAAGACCCAAAATGCTCTTCTGTAGGGTTCAGAGTATTTTATAGAAAAGATTACACTTCCTAATTTAGTTTTGGTGGAGGCTGTGAACAATTTATTCATAAGGAATTATTTTGGGGTAACTTGCAGGCTAATTACAGAATGCTACAGTTTTGAGATGCATTCCAGGAAAATAATTTTTTTCTGCCAGAATTTCATGTTTAGGCTCATGAGTAGCCAAAATGGAGAAAATCATCCACATGATTTTCTTCAAAGATAAGCTCTAAAACACAGGATCCAAAAAAGAATTGCCAGGAGCATCAGTTAGAACTCATACTTTACATTTTTTACTAGGGTAGGAGTGATCAAACATTTAAATGTAGAAAATTAAATCATGACATCATTTTTAGAAGCATTGATTATTAAAAAATCATGGAAGATGAAAGACTTAAGAATGTTGTTGTAGATTAGTGAAAATCATACAAGATCAAATATTTCGATACTACATAAATGCAAAAGATGGAGGAAAAATATTTGATTTAAATAATCTTAAGTTAGACATATAGACGTACTTACGTACGTACATATAATAAGATATATATGCATACTCCTAGAAAAGAAATATCTAATATCCATGAAAAGTACACAAAGACAAATAACTATTTAGTAAATAAAAAAGAATTTAATTTTTGTTAAATAGAAATGTATTCTAACTTCATAAACATAATTGAGAAAACAGACATGATATGTATTTATACATCCAGTGGAATTCTACACACAACATAAAAAATGAATTACCAATATTTCAAGAACATTATGTTTCATAGAAAAGTAGAAAGCAAAATGTTCATTTTATGTTTATTATACTTGATTGTTATATATGAATGTATTCATATTCAAAAGTAGTTAAAACTAATATGATAGAACTCAGTGATATTTATCTCAGGAGTTGTTGGATAATTACTGGAACAAAAGAGAGATTCTTAGATCTTGAACATATTGTATGTTTTGACATGGGCAGTCACTATACAAATGTGCACACCTATCTGAGTGTATTTGTAAGATGGGTTGAGTTGAATGCTTTTATTATATGGGGAAGGGAGGGAAGTGAAAGTAAATGAAAAAAGGAATTAAAATGTATTATGTATGTGTACCACAAGGAATGTAAACATTATGTACTATGAACATGTACTAATAAAAATGAAAAAATGTTCAATGGAGAAATCTCTAATGAAGCATATTTTACCTCTCCCATTAGTGAATATAATGCAATTTGACATTGTATTCTATGTAATAATTATATACTGTAGCAATAATGTACCTAACGTAATATATGTCTGCTCTCAGACTGACAGAATGCTCTATTATGGTGGGAACTGTGGGAAACACACTTAAGTCCATGTAGATGTAAACATTTAAACTTGAACAGAAGATTGGTTTAATCTTTACAGGGTATTTTCATAACACCTACAAAAGTTGCATACTGTAGGTGTAAACTGGCATATGAAACATAGCTTGTGGATCACACAGAACAGAAAAAATTTGCGAGTTCATCAATAGGCTTCTGAATAACCCTTACCAAGGCACTCTTGTCATCGGTAGAATGGGGGAGTTATTTATGTACCACCATGAATAACGTCTATAACATGTTAATAAATACAAAGGCAATGGCACCAGTCCACTTTATATTACAGTAACACATAGCTGAGATAATAAATTTGCATGGGGAAAAGATTGTTTTGGGCTCACTGTTTTCTAGGTGCCTGTCCAGGAGCAGGTGGCCCTAATATTTTGGCGCTTGTGATGAGTTATGGTGGAGACAAGTCACTCACCTCATGGCTGGGCCTGAAGCAAAAAAGAAGAACAGGCAATGAGTGGTTCAGCTTCCATGCTCGTTTCGGGTGCATGCTTGCAGTGACCAGAGACCTCTCACAGTTCCACATCTTAAATGTTCTACCATCTCCCTTAGTACTCCTTAGGTACTAAGCTTTAGCACATGGGTTTTTAGGGGATATTTGAGATTCAAACTATGGTCACAACACAGAGAAAAATGAGCATGATACAGTACCATTTGATGTACAGAAAGGAGTGAACTAGGGGCTGGGGATTTAGCTCAGTGGCAAAGCGCCTGCCTGGCAAGTGCAAGGTCGTGAGTTCGGTTCCCGGTACTGGAGAAAAACCAAAAAATAAAAAAATTTAAAAAAAAAAGAAAGGAGTGAACTGAAAGCCTGTTTACTTTTTGCACATAAAGCATGTTCTCTGAGTACACAGAAATGTCATAATTATTTTATCACAGCTAGAGGAACTGTTTGAGTAACGGGCAAGAGTGGAAGCAAAACAAATTACTAAATATTTTTCTACCTTTGAATGTTTGAGCCATGTGATTTTAATGTACTCTAAGGTATTTACATCAGAAACTATAAACACTGAAAATACAGTCAATTTTTATAGAAAAAAGTGATAATAATAGTTGCCTAAAGACTAAGGCTGTGGAGTAATATGAGAGTAATGAAAGAATAGGGATGGAAAGGAGATTTATTTTTACAATATACACTTGACCTTTTGAAATTTGACTTTTGTGTATATCACATCTATGAGTAATTCCTATGAATGGCTGGTGACATATTTTTTCAGTGTACTAAAGAGAGTAAATCTCCATGGACACCCAAACAATTAAGATTACATTCTTTAAAAGAATGTTTAAAAAGTGTCTATGTAGAAATGGAGAAATGGAGAAAAGTGAGAAAGTGTCTATGTAGAAATGTAGAAATGGAGAGATAAACACACTAGGAAAGGAATTTGACCTCTCAAAAGATATAGGAATGACCACAGCAACAATAACAACACCCTTTGTTTTGGTTTTTTTTTTTTTTTTTTTGGTTTTCCTCCAGTACCGGGAACCGAACTCACGACGATGCGCTTGCCAGGCAGGCGCTTTTGCCGCTGAGCTAAATCCCCAACCCCAATAATACCCTTTGTATAAGTCACTTATACAGGTGACAATCACAACAAGTGGAGAATAAAAGGAGATGGAACGCTGCAACTCTTTCTGACATATTTCTGACAGAAACAGCTTCTTTTGGTTGTTCCATAGCAAATTGGTGTTGGAAAATAATATCAGGCCCTCCCAATGGAAGTTTAATCTGATATTTTAAATATAAGGGGAAAATCCTTTCTAATTTTTGCTACAGCAAAGAGAAACAAAAATTTACAAAATGTGGAAGTCTTGAGTTAGATTTCACAAGGTCAAGGTTCAGACTTGCATTTTGTTACTGTCGTACTGAATCTGAAAACTTTCATTCTCAGTTTCTCTGATATTTTTCCTTTCTCCTTTCTATCCTGACTGCCCTGGCCATAATATCATACACCGTGCCTAATGGTCTCTATAAAAATTTTTCATACATTGAATTTATGTGACCTATATTGTGGTTCAGTTGTCCACAGGAAAATGACTGAATTGTTTAGTGATCAAATTTATGGGTCTATGCCAGAGTCATATTAACTTAGCCTTTTTTATGCACCAATTGCACTGTACAACGTTCTGTCCCTGGCACTTTGGCTGTGGTCAGCAGGATATAAGGTGGGAAGATTACTTTGTCCAGTTAGATCAGAAAGGCTGATGAACAAAGGAAACACTTTATGGTGACAGTGACTTATCTACAGTTGAACAACATTGTCTATTGCTGACTATAACTTTACATGAAAATAATTCTCATTCCAGCAGACAACTTATCATTTTATTTTATCCATAAAATTGTGGATTTTGGAAAAATAACAACAAAAATCCTTGAAATAGTATTATAGATATTTCTTACCTGGTTGGACTTTCCCTATCTTGTAGCCAATATTTCTGTGCTACAAATAAGTGGGTCATAAAACTCCCTGTACATCATTCAAAATGATGTTTACACCTAAGTGACCAGGCTCATGCCTGAAACGGTAACACTGTGGGAAAGTGAGTAGAAGGATTATAAGTTTGAGGATGTCCACTCTGGACATTTTAAAGACTTAGTGAGACTCTGTCCTGAATTTAAAAAAAACTAACATTAAAGGGTTGGGTGTGTAGCTCAGTGCAAAGGCTTTGGCCTTCAGTTCAATCCCTAGTACAAACAATTGTGTTTTGAATATGGGATATTATAAGTAGATATATACTATGAATACATGTGAAGTTTCCAGAACAAGAACTACAGAGTCTCAAGAACTCTTGTTCATATCAGATAATTAAAAGTATGTAAGTCACAATTATAAAATCTATTTGTCTGTGACCATCATTTCAATCATACATAAAACTATAATTTTAGTCTTTCTCCATATTTTATCCTTGACTCTACAGTTAATATATCATTTATCACTAATAGAATTTGTATAGTTATTGAAATGCTTTTGTCTGTTAAATTTTTCACTAAAATAAAAAGTTGTTTATATACTATAAATACAGTTATTATTATTATTATTATTTTGGTACTGGGAATTAAACTCATGACCTCAGGCTTGCCAGGCAAGCACTTATGCCACTGAGCTGTATCCCTGGCACTAAATACAATTATTATAGTATTCTGTTTGTTTTCTCCTGTTTTTATTCTAAAGCTTAAATACTGAATTTTAGTACCCTTTGGTTTCAATTGGAAGAACTTCTTTATCATTTCTTAAAAGGTAGATATGGTGGTAAACTCTCTCAGTTTTCACTTGTCAGGGTAAATCTTTATATTGCTTTCATATTTTTGGTTGCTGGGTTTGTTTTTTTTCTTTCAGTATTTTGAATATACACTGTACCATCACACTCCTTCTTAGTATACAAGATTTCTACTGAGAAATCTACTGATAGCCTCTCAAATCTCCCATGTACCTAATACATTGTTTTGTCTCGCTATTTTCAACCTTATTTATTTGTTTTGATTAGGTGATATTGTAAGCTGTTGTGTACTGTGACTTTCATTTCAATGATTTGATTATAATATATCTTCATGTGTATTTCTTGGGATTCATCCACTTTTGATTTTTCAGGTTTCATGAATCTGTATGGTAATTTCCTTCTTAGAGTTACAGAAGTTTTGATCATGCTTCATTTAAATAAGGAGTTATACCTTCTTGTAATCTTGTTCAGCTATGCTGTCCACAACAAGACTTCCACTTCTCTGTTCTTAGGTGCCTCTACATGTTAAACTGTGCCAGTTCCATCAAGAATCCAAGTAGAGAAAGACATACCAGTCTCCCAGGTGTCAGCCTAAAAGGGTGAGGCTGTTAGATACATATTTCATTTTCTTTTTTTCTTCAAATGAGAAGCTGTGAGCCAAGGTGAACTCAGGTTTGAACTACTCTGGTTTGTGAAAGAAAGTAAGGGTTAAAAGAAAAATTCTTTTCTTCCTGTTTCACTATGACTTTTCTTTCTCAGTTTGGGGTTCATTTAGATACAACAACTCCTTAACCAGAATCTGGATTTCTAAGATGAGTACTTTGGCCTGCATACATGAAATCGGTATATCCTGGGTAGAATGAATTCTAGAACTTATTCTGCTATTGTTTTAATATGACACCCTCTGATTGGAATTTTTAAAAGAACATAAATACATGAATCATTTAGTAGAACTGTTATAACTTGCACTGGGCACCTTCTTTTCCATCTAACATGTGCTGGTTTTCTCAGGTCTAAGAAACAAAACTCAACATTACGACTTAGAGGAAGAGAGGTTTACTTGGCTTACAGGTTCCTGTGGGTTCAGTTCAAGGTTAGTTGACTCTAAAGCAGAAAGAGCAAGATGGAAAGGCATTGAAGAGGAAAACTGCTCAATCCCACGCAATCAGGAAGACAACAGAGACAGGAGGAGCCATGTAGAAGAATACAGCTCTCTAGCTCATGTCCTCAGTGACCTACCTCTTGTGACGAGAAGCCACCTATAAATGAACGAGACTTTGGGGGGATATTTTAGACCTCAACCATAAGAGCATACCACGATCAAATTGGCTAGTCATTTATATGAATACTTTTAGAAAAAGCTGCATGTTCCCGAAAACTCATACTTTTCTTTTTGCTTTGTCATATGATATTGATGTAACTAATATCATCACTAACAATCACAATACAGAAAGTGTAGGGTTACTGCCAAACCACAACTCTAGGTTTCAACTGCCTGGATATGGCCTTTTCACCACAGCATGCAGTTAAGTATATGGCATTCTCAGGAAGAGCCTCAGGACCTAAATTCAGCAAAAAGGTCAAAGGCAATGTTATTTAGTTTAGTTCTGCTTAGCTTTCTCTGGGCCTGGCATCCTGTCCTTCCTGCATACAAATAGGACATGGAGCACTAAATTCAATTAAATGCAACAGCAAAATACTGTGTTGGAGTGAGTGTCATGAAAATAAGGTACAGCATTTCAGAGGCTATGGATCTATAGAGGTTTGTGGAGAGGCAAAGGGAACTGAAGTCAAAGAAAAGTAGTACAGTTTGACATGGGGAAAAGAAACAGAGCCTGATAAACGTTTGAAAACAAATTTATAATAATTATTAAATAAATATCTTTTAAGTTAAGTTTATTTTAAAAATTTATAGTACTCTATCTGCTGCTGATTACATTTGGAAAATTTTCAAGAGGCTACAGTTTTGAGGGTTTGTTCACTAACAGGGACAAAAGACAATGTGAAGTTCTGGAAAGAAGAAATAGGCATATTTTTCTGAAAGGGAAAAAAACACATTGCAGTAATGTAGTAGAGAAAACACTTTACTTACAGTGGGTAAAAGTGAGACTGTGAAGGAAAATATCACAAAGCAACATAGCTGTGATATAAGCAACATGGCTCTGGTTATAATTCTAATTGCTAGATTCACTTTAAATTAAAATGTGTTTTCTTACAAGGTGCTGAGTTTCACATCACATGACGTTTTCCAGCAGGACATCATGCTGCAGATTGAGCAAGATAATCCTAAAGATAGTTCTGAAGTGTGCTTCAGATTTGGGGCAATATCATTAAAGTAAAATATGAACTCTAGCAATATTTCCACTCTCCACATGGTCTCTTATCTTACTAACACATAAATGCCTAGATAGTTCAACTGCCTGAAATGAGTTCCCCAAAGTTTCCAGAAAGCAATTTTTAAAATATGCTATCTTCTTCTAAATTACATTTTTATGAATTCTAAGTAAATTAAAAGCTCAATAGGAAATTGTCAAAATTCAAATTGCTTTTATTATTCTAATTTCGTTTGATTAGCTTTTGGCAGTATACATCAACTCTTCAGCCAGAATTTAAAGAGAATGAGAAGTTTAACATTTCCTTCCCACTAGCAATCCACCATTAACAGGGCTGAGCAAGTTAAATTTCTGGTGGTGCAGTGTGCATTGCATAAGATAGCAGAAGTCTTCTCTATTGAGGGAGTCATTTGGAGTGCAAGATATGATATCACTAATGTATTATCTGGTGACTGGGGTCTTCATATTGGAGAATAATGAGATAATAAACAATTATTTGGGATTGGAGCAGATGACACCTAGGGGATTTTGTGTGAATAAAAGAAATTACTATCATGAAATGGATGGCAGGAGTTATAAAAATCAGCAGATCTGATATTTCTTGTAAAGTGAAATTGCTACTTACAGATAACCTAGTATATAGATCGGTTAATTTCACTGAACTGTAAGACTATCATTTTCCTTGAACAAGGTAGTGGCTCTCATTCTTACAACTGCGATAGAAAGCTTGCTGAGCAAGCCTCTACTGCCTTGCCAGAGGAATCTACAATCTAAATTGTGTCTTGCAGAAGTCAAGGGCAATAGCCTACAGCCAGATACCAGCTCACTCTGGTTATGGATCAGCACCCTTGAAATCTCCCTGAAACATGTCCTATGGGGAGCAATTGCTTTTCAGCCTTTCTGGTTAGCACTGAACTCTGTATGTTTAACATGTGTTCCTTAAAGGTTCAGAATCATAGATCCCTTTACCCTCCTCCTATTAAAATATTTCCAAAGAAGAAATCTAAGATTCATACACACTATAATGTCCTCAGGTACATTTATATTTTAAAAGGGCTCTGGGGCTTGAACCAAGGTTTACAAACCCCAAATACAAACAGTAAAATATTCATTTCAGGGGCTGGACAGAAAGTCCCACAAGGCAGTGGCAACATATGCACAGTATTCCTAAGATCTATGCCATTGTGTCTATTTGTGAGCTTTAAACTATCCGAGGTTAACAAAGTACAGAATATTAGTGTTTAAAGAAATCACAACAAAGATTTTGAAGTTTATCAATATGTACATTAAAATGCAAGTCATACTACAAAACAGCAATGAAAACCCTGAGGTATACAGGGATAAAGACACACAATTGTGACAAAACACAATTATCCAGTTACAAAAAAATATTTAAAGTCAGGTCTTCCTGACTTGTAGTCATGGGAATAGTTCCCTACCTCTTTATCAATCACTGATATTCTATAAAGGCTAATTAAAGATATGACTGATGTCATATCTGTGTTATCTGCATATTCTTTTTGTGCTGTGGAAATTTAAAAAGAGATGTGATATTTGAGGTAGAATCATGATCATATTATACCTAAACTATTCTTTTTAAGGAAATATTTTGAATATTTTGATGAGGGTATGTATATACACGTGTATGTGTGCATGTGTGTGTGTGTGTGTGTGTTAGTAGTGGTAGAAAATTACTCTTGGGAGGTAAAGGCATTTATTTCTTTTGCTAATTACTAAAACTCTAAAGTTTGTATTTATTTATCATAATGTATTCATCATTAAAATAAGTGACCTTTAACTTACTGAGCTATTCTTATGAGGTAATAAAATAGCTAAGATAAATAGCATCAATGTAGTATCTCAAGGCCAGTTTCATATACGTCTTTGTTATTCCCATGTGGCATTGGATTTGGCTCTCAAAATACCACAGTAAATGATTTTTTCACCACTATCTACATTTAGAGAGCAGACAGGCCAGTGTGAGGGAATTGGAAAGAGCATAGTTGTGCATAGGTGGGGCAGCTGCTACTTCTCCACTTCTCTCTCAGTGATCTGGGAAGCTCCTGATTGCAAAATATTTTTGATAACTATAATCAAAGAGGACATTACAAACTCCACATAGCCAAATTGAAAGCTATCAAATTATGTTTTTATGCTGATCTCACATGGAAATTATATTGCAAGCACTAACTCTCAGATATTTGTTCGTGATTTCTCTTCCTGGAAAAAATAATCAACCAAACCTGAAAGTTAAAATGGAAAAGCACCCCCAAAATAATAATTGTTGAAGAGGAAGGCAGCATAGCAACTGCTCATGATTTATTTCATTCATGTTTACTGGAAATGTGGTATTTGGGGGAAAAGTAGGTGATCCAGTCTAATCTTGCAAATTAGTTAACTGGACCTCCTGACATACAGACTATTTGAATTCAGTGAGGTAAGAGTATTTATCTGGGAAATGTTTTTAGTAAAATGGCCCTAGTTTAGGATTGTTTATGGTAAACAAATATAGAATCTATGCATTCAGAAAGCTGGCTATGTGGCATTTGCCATATAAGCTACACAGCTGTACAGATATAGAATACTGTTCGATAAAGTGAACACTGCTTGCTCCAGGTACTAACCCACAAACTTAATTAGAGATTGAATGAATTCTTTGGGCAGGCTGGGGGAGCTGTCCTTGGTGCTTCAGACCTCTCTTTGTTTGTGTACTGAATGCATATTCAGATTAATTAGCAAGTTGTGATTCTGAGCGCTATCTTTTATTCATGGAAGTCTGATTTGGTAACATAATTTGTGTGATAACCTGGTCACTAATTTATATTCTCCACTTTAGAACACTGTATCAAACTTTCTCTCATTCCCAGTTCCACCAGCGGAGTCTCCTCTGACAAATATTAAGACACCACAAGGAGCCCAATTTCCCATGTCATTCCTCTTTAATCAGAAGCTCATCTCTATACACTTTCAATGTTATTTTACCTGCTTTGATTGTACCCTTTTCTGAAAGCCTCCTTGCTTCTGCTGTGTCCCTTTGTTTAGTTTGTTCTCCACAGTTATAATAAACATAATCCCAGAATTCTTCATTACTTTCTGAGTGATTCTCACAATATCCTGTTTTAACTGCACCCTGGTTTCCTTCTAATGGTGATACCTCAAAGATTTTTCACAGAAAAGTTGTTTTGTCTCTTACAATGTTTTTCTCATGGCCTAACAATAAGGCATTTATCATGCTCATAATTTCTCTGCATTTCCACTGTTTTTCTATAATCCCTCAGCTCTCAGAATGACTACCAGCTTGATGAAGTATTCCAAGACCTTGAATGATTTGTTCCCTATTATTTTAATCCGTGTTTCCTTATAACATGACTCAAGTTTAAGTGTTAAAGGCAGACATAAATAGTAAGTATAATTTTATTTACTCAAATGGAAAAATTTTAAATGTCTTGAGGCCCAAAGAACATTTTGTTTAGACTCAGTATCCCCTACCATCAAACATATTTATATCTAAAACTCTCTGAAGTCAAAATATTTTCATGCCTTATTTTGGCACAAAACCTAATGTGAATAAATATGGGACTATTTATTGCCTTTACCATAGTTTTATTTTTATTTTTGTTAGTACATGTTTTCAGTACAGAATGGTTACATTCAATCACAAGGAATTGGTATATGTATATAACATATCTTAATACCTTTTACATCAGCCTCCCTCTAACCCTCCCTCACAATTTCTTGGTACCCCATTCCCTTTGCAAAGATTTATCTCTGTGTTTGCTATTTTATAGCCTTTACTTTGTTCTTTAATTTACTTTTACTCTGGGTGTTTCATATCAGAAAAACCATGCAATACGTAATCTTGTACATCTATCTGATTTCACTTAACATTATCTTCTCAAGGTGCATCAATTTTCCTACAGATTTATCCTTCTTTAGCACAGTAGTACTCCAGTCTGTATAAATACTACATTTTCATTATCCATGCATGTTTTAATGGACATAAGGGTCACTCCCAAGATTTAGGTATTCTGAGCTGTGCAGCTATAAACATGAGTATGCATGTGTCGTTGTAAGATGATGTCTGTAACTCTTCTGGGAAGATAACTACAAGTGCAATACTGAGTCTAGTGGAGTTTCTCTTTTTAGATTTTTCAGTAATCACCACACTGATTTTAATAGTGATTATACAAGTTTACAGTTCCATCAACAGTAGTGAAGAGTTCCTTTTCTTTCTGTAACCATGACAGTTGTGATTATTTGATTTCTTGATACCCATTCTTCCTAGAGTAAGATAGACACTCAGTATTATTTTAATTTGCATTTTTAAATGGCCACTGGTGTTGAGCATTTCTTCACTGGCCATTTGTACTTGTTCCAAGAAGCATCAATACATTTCAATTGCTAATTCTTAGATGGGGTCCTTTAACCTCAGTGGTCTAATTTTTTGTATAATTTTTTTCTCTCCCATAAATTTTATTCAGAATACCCACCCTTATAGCATGCAATTCTTGTACCCAGGGTGGGCCACCCTTAATTCTAGCATCACATTATGAATCAGTTTTAGAATCACCTCCTTAATCCCAGCATCAATCACTCTATATCCATCCACCTCCAAAAAGCCCTAGTATGACTACATGAGGCTTTGGGCGGACATCTAGATACAAGGTACACTATAGGGGCTTTCTTTGTTTTTCTAATATGAATTTTTACATCTATAAACTATCCTCTTTGGATTACTTTCATTGTGTACCATAGTATTAAGTGTGTTGTACTGACAACATACTTATTGTTTGATTCCAGGAATTAATCTCTTCCTTGATTGTTCTCTGACTCATTGATTATTCAAGAGTGTAATGTTTTTGGTTTTTTTTTTTTTCCTCCGGTACCGGGAACCGAACTCATGACCTTGCACTTGCCAGGCAGGCGCTTTTGCCACTGAGCTAAATCCCCAGCCCTTCAAGAGTGTAATGTTTAATTCTCATGCATTTGCATATTTTCTATGGTTTCTTTTCATTGATTTCTAGTTTCACTGCAGTATGACATGATAATATGAATGAGATAATTTTTTATTGTTTTTTATTTAATTACAACTGCATTGTGGGCTATTATATAGTCATTTCAGAGAATGTTCCATGTTCTGTTGAGAAGAATGTGTATTCTGCTGTTGCTCAAAATATGTTATAGATATCTATTAAATCCATTTGATGGAAGGTGTTGTTGAACTCATATATTTGTTTCTTTCTTTATCTAGTTGATCTATTTGTGATAGTGGGTTACTAAGGTCTCCCACTCTTACTATGTAGATGATTAGCTGACCTTTTGTGTTCAGTATTGTTTGCTTCATGGCTTCGGTGCACCTTCATCTGCTGCATATATATTCATAATTTTTATCTCTTCCTGTTTAATTGTTCTCTTAACCAATATATAATGACTCTTGCTCTTTTTATGAGTTTTGGTTTAAAGTCTACCTCTGAAAATAAGATATATACTCCTGCTTCTTTTCAGGCTTCAATTACCTGAATTATTATTTTCCATACTGTAACTTGTAGTCTATGAATTTCTTTTTGGATTAAATGTTTTTGTGTACAATGCATATAATTTTTATCCAATCTGCCAACCTATGTCTTTTGGTTGGACTGTTGGGACTGTTCACATTGAAAGTTATTATTTAAAATTATGGACTTGTTCCTGTCATTGTGTTATGTTCCTGTTGCTGGTTCTTTACCTGTTGTTGTTATTTTGTTTTAATTTTTGTTTCTCATTCTGCTTAACTTCTCACCCCAACTGGTATATTCCTTTTCCAATTCTTGATGGTACTTTGAATCTCCAATAATCTGAAAAATTCTACTGCTGTATGCACCCACAGACATATGTAAATTCAACTCTCAATGTATTGTGATAATAAGACAAGGAAAATTTATTAGCTGGAATATGAATATGAAAAGTTTGCCTTTTAGTTACTGCTATAGAATGCTTAAATTGTGTTCATGCTTGTTTTAGGTGATCGGGATTCAGTAGTAACATGGGCATTTCCAGTGGATTATTTTTTACTATGAAGCTTATTTACAAGAGCTTTCTTATACTTAGCATTATATTAAGAACCACTATTCTCAAGTTAGACATCTGAAACTTGATTTTCTAGCTGCTCTTGTTCTAGAGCTCAGGATATCATTAAGAATTTGCTAATCAGAGGCACTCACCTAGGACCTTCATCTTAAAGGAATAACTAGAGGAAGCATATCTTAACCTGTTCGAACATTGCCCAAAGCCAAAATGTTGGACTTCCAGAGCTACAACATGTGAACAGCAGTCTCCAACTCCAGTACTACTATAGTGAAGCTTCAGCAATAATACTGATGGCTTAGCCACTTACCTTGAAGATCTTGTCCTTTGGAGAGTATATGGGCAACATATTAGTTCTTTAAAAAATTAACATTTTAGGGGCTGGGGACTTAGCTCAGCGGCAAAAGCACCTGCCTGGCAAGTGCAAGGTCGTGAGTTCGGTTCCCGGTACCGGAGAGAAACCAAAAAAAAAAAAAAAAAACAAAACAAAAAAAAATTAACATTTTAATGATAACTAAAGCATAGCACATACAAATCAATAAACTTGTTGGAATTAACTATAGTGACAGGCTATCTTTAATTTTTCTGCTTATATATATATTTTATTGTCAGAATAACGATAGTTTTATGAAATAAGGTATAAAATTTTCAATTTTTCTATGAAATTTTTCTATGAAATCATTAGTTTAAAGATCATAATAAATTTTTATTCCATAAGATTTTTTTTTACCTTTATTTTTATTAGTAAATGTTTGCCCTACAATGATCACATTCATTATGGGGAATTTGTACCTATACTTAATATAATTTAATTCTTTTTCCCTCATTTCCCTCCCTGCTTTAACCCTTCTTTTCCTCCCCAGTTAAAAAAGCTCTATGTTGTAGTCAGAGTTTACAAAGAATGAATTTAATAGAGGACACATAATTTACAGGATTATTTTTTAATATTTAACCAAACAGTCAAATGTAAAAGAGTGTGGGAGATCTGTCCACACACTGGAGACCCCAAAAAAAAAATCCATCTGAGGGCCTGGATCCCATGGCAATATTCTGCATGAGTCCAGCTGAAGATCTAGAGTCCACAACAATGTCTCATGAAAGTCTGCCCTGGGGAGACCCAAATGTCAGTGGTGGAAGCTAGAAAGTCTGCATCCATGAGGTGAAGGATCTATGCCAGCAGGCTGAAGGGTCTGCAATACAACCAGGAAGTGATGCTCAAGTAAGGATCAGAGCTTTCCCCAAAAGTACCATAGTCATCCTCAGCAACAGTGAAGTCCCATGCTCCTCTGACAATGAGAACAGCTGAGTTCATATCAGGAAAATCAGCATGACAAGCTCCTCCAGGAAAATCAACAGCGCATCATTTTCCCCTCCAGTTCTCTTCTTATGCTGCTGGCAACAGTCCTCAGGTGGGCCTTCGCACCCAGAACCACACTGATGCAGTTCATCTAGGTGTTACAAGTTGACCATTAGTTAATCCACCCTACTCTTTCCATTTTTTCCTTCCATTCTCTCTTTTTTAAAAAATTACTTTTCCCTTTCTTCCCTTTCTCTCTTTCTTTCCTCCCTTCCCCATTTCAATAAGTTATTTCTATTTCCCAATATCTAGCCTCCATTTTCTTCACTTTCACTTACTTGTGTATTTTTTTGTGATAATCCTTGTGCACCCAGAGTTTTGTACATAAAATCTTTACCTACACCTCTGCCTTGAAGAGTTTTATCTATTTTTTCTTCCAATTATTAATTGTTTCTAATTTAATTTTTGGATCTTTGATCAATTTTGAATTAATTTAGTGCATGTTGAGAATTATGGGTCTAGTTCAATCTTCAGTATGTAGAAAGCCAGTTTTCCCAGAGCCATTTATTAAAGAGGCTATCTTTCTTCCAGTGAAGGTGTTTGACCACTTCATCAAAGGTAAGGTGGTTGAGTGTGTTTTGAATTGTTTCTGCATCTTGCATTTTGTTCCAGTGATCCTCAGGTCTGTTTGCTTGTTTGTCAAATACCATTCTGTTTTCATACTCCATCCTTTGCAGTAGAATTTCAGATCAGGGATTGTGATCCCCCTTGCCTTGCCCTTGTTGCCCACATTTGGTTTTGCTAAGGTAGTTCTCTTCTGGGTCCATATGAATTTTAGGATTGTCTTCCGTGAGGAATGCTGTTCATATTTTGACGGGGATTGCATTAAATCTGTAAACAGTTTGGGACACATGACCATTTTTATTATATTGCTTCTGCCTACCCAAGAACAGAGGATATCTTTCCATTTTCTGATATTCTCTTTGATTACTTTTTAAAAGAGTACTGTAGTTTTCAATGTAGTGGTGTTTTACTTCCTTTGTTAGATTTATTCATAAATATTTCACTTTTCTTGATGCTATTTTGAAGGTGTAGTTTCCCTAATTTCTCTCTCAGTGAGCTTCCTATTGGTGTATGTCCTCTAGATTCACTAACCATTTCTTTCACAATGGTCATCATCTCTTTAATTTTTATGTAATTATATCTGATTTCAATTCATTAGGAATCTGATTCATCTGCTTTGATGCTTCTGTTGTTACCATTTCAAAAATTTCAGCTGTGTGGCTTTCAATTTCTTCCCATTTAATGCCCCCTGGATTTGCTTTGGTTGAGTTTGGTACTTTGGGTTACATTTTGCTGCTGTGTTTTCCCATTTCCTATTTTTTTGTTTATTTTCTGTACTGAGGCTTTTAAATTGCTCATGGTGAGTAGATTTATCCCTAGTATCAAGTCGTTTCTAGGTAATGACTACTTTCCAGAGATATCTTGTAGATTTAGCTGGCTTTGACCTTTCTGGCCTTTGAGTTTGTCCCAAGATCCTACCACCTGTGTTTACTAGGTATGAAAAGCTGTAGACTACTTAGTCTAGCACTGTGTTCTTTGGTACTGGATTACAGTATTCTTTATGACCCCCAGACAATCTAGGTATTATTAGCATGCAAAGAAGAGCAATTGATCATAACAATCATGTCACCTTAGCTAAAGTAGTACAAGCAGCAATAACAATAACATCAAGCAAAAACTGGATAATGACAAACTAAAATAACTAACAGTTTGCCACATCTAACCATAGGTATAAGATTTATAGTTATATAACAAAATTTAAGGCAAATCAGATAATTATATACAGTAAATATCTACTCAGTAGAGCAGTTTTACCCCATTTCACCATAGAGCAGTATTCAAGAAAATAAGTGGTAAAACTCCAACATTCAGCAAAAGAAAAAGAAGGGTAAGAACATCAAAACTCTACCAATGGATGACCAAAGGGGGTAAAATCAGGTCAAATGAATGGAGAAGAAGGAAAACGAAAGAAAAAAAGAAACAGGGAGAGAAAAATGTTCCTATGTATTTCCACAAGAGTGTTTCCTTCCAGAGACAGTAGAATTTCATCTTCCAATTCTCTTTATGGTCTGTGAATTTTGTAGTGGTTACTCAGTTCAAGGGAAACCATCTCCATAATCCCTTTTAAGGTGGCTGTTCCGGTTGAGGTATCAGACCAAGGAAGTTGTGGCCTTGGCTCACTCCTGTCATGGATTTTTGCTGGTTGGGTACAAATGTTGGATACCTAATGTATATTCTTATGTATATGGGACCAGCTCCAGCCACCAGATGGAGTCTCATGTCACTTCTGGGCACCCAGAGGAGACACAGGTGAGTCTAAGAAGAATGTGGGGAAATTCTAGTAGTCCCAGTAAGGGCACAGAGTACTTAGTGATGTCTCACTGGCAACTGGAGCATAGGGCAGAGGACTGGTCTCATGCTGTGGGTGGGGATTCTGCCTGGCTTTGGTGATGTGGAGGGTACAGACTCTACTATGCCCAGTGCTCTTTGGTCTGAATGGGGGCCCATGGAGATTGGGAGCATCAAGCAGAGACTCAGGCAGGATTAGAGGTTTCTGTGGAGACCCAGGATGTCTAGGACTGGTGATAGATGTAGTTATAGGTATTAAATTGGATAGCATTTGTGCAGTGCAATGGTTCCAAATAGCCACAGAGTCAATATTATTCAATTGTCTTTTTACAAACTTCAATATAAATTTTCATTTTTAATTATCCAGTATATTTAGTAGTGTATCTGAATTTGAAGAGAAAAAAGTGTTTAAAGTAACATTTTATCCTAACAACAAAAACAAGTTGCTTACCAAAAAGGAAATTCTAAAAGTCACCATATCGTAATATATCTTGAGACCTTCATGTCTCTTGATCAAATCTGTGGGTTTTGATTGTGTCTTCACCTTCTTTAGTGCTCTCTATCTCTCCAAGGCACCTGGAAATGTAATAGGGGATAAAAATCAATCAGCCTGCATCCTTCACCTGACAGTAGTGTGGGATTAATTCAGATACTGACTTTTAAGACAGCTGGTAGTAAGTTTATGTAGACATTATAAATGTTTAGAAAATACAAGTGAAGGAAAAACTCAAAAGCTAAGATATAGGACACACAGCCCTCCAGAATAAATTAGAAAATAGGTATCATGATACATGCTGGCCACCCAGAACGAGTCAACTAATATATCTTGAATATATATATTCAAATAGTTCAGTACTATAGGAAATATGTGAGAGACTATTAAAGAGAGTATTCATGAAAATAGTTTTTAACAGTTAATATTCAGCAAATGGAGAACCTTGTTAGCGAAAGGAGAACAAGTAAATGTCATGTATTTCTGAGCACCAAAAGTGCTCAGATTGCAAGCAATAATGTGTCAGAAAGACAATACAAGGGACATATTGGTGTGGACTTAAATGTATGAATATATCAGACTGCACATAATTTGTGTTGCATTTGGCTAACTATACAACTCAGTAAGCAATGTAGCATTTGTACTGTATTGGCATGATTATACACACCCAATCAAATTTTGCTTTCTCTACCTATTAGTGCTGCCTTCGTCCAATGCTTAAATCTTCATGTACCTCCATAATATGCAAAACATAATATCTATCTCATGGCATATATGAAACAACTGACATTAATTACTTGAAGTAATGATTTTAGTATTATTTTATTATTGATATTACCATGAAAAGCCCAATCAACTTCTCTTTCCACAAGCCTATATTAATCATATTTAGATATCTCTGCATTTCCTTCTAAAACATCCAGATGAAACTGCATTCTCCTAATCACTTTTCAGGAATGAGAAGTACGTCAAAGATCAAAAAGTCACATTACCTTATTATAAAGCAGACAGTAAGCACATTAAGTATCAAAAGTATAAGGAAAACCTATGTTCTCTGGTCAAAAGAAAAACTGCTAATATGTATGCATGAAATGATGAGGCTTTACATTATTTGTAGATTTAAATTTATTATTAGTTTAAATTATTTCTACTTCAAGTTATACTTCAGTATTATTATATCTTTTCTATACGAAATAGAAAAGCAATCTGATGCCCCAGTTCCCTACCAGTGTCAGATATTTCAGTAGCTATTCTGGGTAGTAGAGATCTTTCCAGAGGTTGAACTGGTTTCAGTTAAAAGAAATTATTTAAAAGTGAAGGAATTCAGAAACGAGGTATCTTCTGAAAAATTCAGAGCAGTGGTGTTAAAATATGCTGTGTCTGCATGGTATCAAACCTGAAAATTTTTCATCAGCCTTTTCAGAGTGCAGCAGGGGTTTTTCCTTTCATATCTCTAGTTCAGGTTCTCTCTGTAGTCAGTACTCTGAGTTCTGCTTTTGATCAATAAACCTCCCTATCTGTTTGTGCCCAGCTACTGAAGATAGCAGCTGGACTGACAAATGTCTTTGGCATTTAATCTTGGTGGATATTCATTCCCTAGCTGAAAACAAAGGTACTAGATAGATCAACTTGCTATATTCTGCCCTTGATTGGAAAAAAAAAATTGACTTCTGAGTCTGTATAGTGAATTTTTTCCACTTACATTGACTGACATTCTGGGAAAAGATACATTATATTGGATTTTTGGGTCTCCTTTGCCTCTGCTTTTAAAGAATGGAGCCACTCTCCACACCCATCTACTGAGTGTGAAGTAATAAGGCAGCCTGTGTGACAACTGAACATCAGACCTACATCAGACCTGCATCAGCTTGTCACCCTCTCTATGGCCCATTTAAGTAAATGAGCAGAACAGAATTAGTTTTGCCATAATTTAAATAACACAAAATCCTGTCTAATACTCTATGTATGTAAGTAAAATCAGTATCTGGGTATTTGAAAACTCACTGGCATTAAGACATTTATTGAAGACTTTATGATCATCAAGAATTTCAAGTGCGCCAAAACTAGATAAAGTTTTTTGTTTGAAAGGGATATTGCCCCAAAGTGGTGAAATAACTACTATTTGCAGGATCAGTATCATAATAATGTTCTCTCAGTGGGGGAAAAATTGAGAATATCCACCGTTTAAAAGAAAGGAAGAGCTAGGGAAGCATTGTTTGAATTTGTTGACCCGGGTAACTCAAAGCGGTAGTTGTAAATGTGTTTTCTACATATATTTCAGGTGATCATTTCAATTCATCCATTTTTCAGAATGGATAGATTTGTAGCAAATTGCTGTTTAGATAGCAGTGCTCACAGCAAGAACATTGTCTGGGTTCTGAGGAATAATGGGTGGAGAGACAATTGCTAAAATTATTTGATTTTCTGCAGTTTTCAGGATGTCTGTCATTGTCCTTTCTGCAGTTCAAAAGCCATCAGCGTGGGCAATAGTCATAGTGCATGCTGCATGGGTTTTAAATTAGGATGGAATGATTAAAACTCCTTCAGTTTCATAGGCAGAGGCAAATGAATTTGTTTTTAAAATAAAATAAGATAATCTAGATTTAAATGACCTCTAAAGAGTTGTTTCAACTATAAAATCCCACACCAGTTGTTTATTATGTTTTGTTATCTATATGTTAGCAAGAAACAATGCTGTCTTGCCTTTTGAAGCTTTATGTTATTAAAAATTTATTGATAATCCTGTACTTCATTTTATAGCTACCTATATATCTAGAATAAATGTATGCCAACTCTATACAATTCTAGGAAGTTAGCTCTATAAAGAAATATTGCTACCTGAATTCAGAATGAAAATACATTAGTGTTATATGATTTGAAATGTCAAGCTCCTGTTCAGGATACCCCATGTAGATGTACTTGTCCTTCTCCTTACTTTCCTAACTGGCTATGGCAGCTTCTTAGACTTATCTTGTTTTTGTTAACATGCATAATTTTGTGTACTACTTGTCAGGAATTTTATAGGATGTTCCTCCTATGGAATTTGTTTGAATTTTTTTCATGATTAGACTGGAACTATGGGTTTGGAGGTTAAAAATCATAGAAATGCCATGATCATCGCATCATTTAATAATCACATACATGCTATCAAGATGATTTATGACTGCTGATGTTTACCTTGATCATACATACAAAGTTATGTTTTTCAGGTTTCTCCACTGTAAAGTCACCACTTCCCCCACTTTGCACAAAATACTCTTTGAAAGGAAGACACTCTGCCCAGATTACTTGACGTATGAGAAGTTACTGTTCACCAGTTTGGGGCAGAACATCTACATAACTTCTATAAAATTCCGTTTTATTTCTCTACCATCTATCCTTCTAGAGATGCAAACACTTGTTTCCATCAATATGGCTCCATTCCAATACTATGTCATTTATGAAATTGTTAAATTTCAGCAGAAATAAGGAATGAAGCAAATCCTTTAACCAATACTTATGAATAGTTTCTTGAGCTTATGTCTGTTTTACTGACTCAAAGCTTTCCAAAGTTATTTGTCATCCTTTTCACCCTCAATGTAGAAAAACAATACTTTTTTTGTTTTATTTTCTATGCTATGCTGGGATCCCCTTGCAGGCTAAATTATTCTTCAATTTGCATACATTAAAATTCACTCTTTGAGCTGTAACACGTATGGCAGAGTATCCTCTATTCACCATTAGGATATCATAAAAATAAATTCAGTTTCCATAAAATTACACTGTTCATCCATCAGTCTTCTTAATTTCTCTTTGAACCACTGACAAACGTTGATTGGCTTAAAGCCTCTTCAGTTTTGTCTTTTCCTGAATATTATAATGCTAATATCATGTCATATATAGTATTATTAGATGGATATTTTCACATAACAACATGGACATAACATTCATCCTTGTCTTTTTTTGATCTAGGAGCTCATTTATTTGCACAACTGAATAACATTCTAATGAATAAGTATAATATATTGTATTTACATTTTCATTAGTTAATGTGCATTTGAGTTATATCCAATTTTTACCTAACTAAAAATATTGATATTCTGGATATTGATGCTCAGAAATTATGAGGACATATTGTTTTATTTTGTTGCATACATAACTAGGAGTTAAACCATTTTAGAAATTTCCAAGTTGTTTTCCTAAATGACTATGCCATTTTACATTCTATTTTTGAACATGGTCTATATCTCAATTTACTTGGGCTTTCATTGATTTCTTTCATCAATGTTTTGAGCTTTATAAGTATAGATCTTGTACATAGTTTCTTAAATTGATGTTACTATTTCAATTTTTGGTTCATTTAAATTTTCTTTTTTTAATTTCAATTTCTGATTTGTTATTGATACAAAAGAAAGAAATTGATTTGCATATGTTAACTTTTTATCATGCCAAATTACATGTGCTTATTAGTTTAGTGCATTCTTCTGGCTATTTTACACACATGCCAATAAAGAGGGTTTTATATTGACCTTTATAGCCACCTTTCTTAATTTCATACTTTTAATTTCTTCCTCTTCTCTCATAATAGTATATAGAACTTTTGGTAAAATTTTTTTTTTTTTTTTTTTGGTTTTTGGTTTTTCTCCGGTACCGGGAACCGAACTCACGACCTTGCGCTTGCCAGGCAGGCGCTTTTGCCGCTGAGCTAAATCCCCAGCCCCTTGGTAAAATTTTAAATAGACATTCTGAGAGAATATACCCTTACATTGTTTCTGATCTTAGAGGAAAGCAAATACTTTCTCATCCCTAAACCTGTGGATTTGGAGAGTTATAATGATTTTGTAAATGTTGAATCAAGGTTGCATAATATGAATTAATTTTATTCCACTGTAGAATAAAATTCTCTGTGTTTATTGCTGGATTTTGTTTACCAATACTTACTACTTTTTATCTATATTCATGGGAGATGCTGCTCTATAATTTTCTTTCCTATATTGCCTTTACCAGGTTTTTTTTTTTTTTTTTTTTTTGCACCTAGATAATATTGGCCTCAAACAATGAATTAGGAAGCATTCCTTCTTCTTCTATTCACTGAAAAAGATTGTGTAAGAAAGTAATATATTTTGTTTCAGTATTGGTAGATTTAGTAATAAAGCCATCTAGTCATGATGATTTCTTCTTTGGAAAATTATTAAATATTTATTTAATTTTCAGTAGATACAAGTCCATTCATATTTGCTTATTCTCCTTGTATGAAATTTGATGATTTGTCTTGTTCAAAAGTAGGTCTTTCACCTGATATGAAAATTTTAAATAAAAATTAGATTATAGTATTTTTATTAATTTTAAAGTCAATATTTTTAAATTTCTGACATTAATGTCTTATTTAATTTTTCTTATTTATGCAGGCTAGAGTTTTATCAATGTTTAAAAATTGTTTTCAAAGCACCAGCTTTTAGTAACTCATTTTCCCCATGTTTTACTGTTGAAATTTTCAAAGATTTCTGCCCTAATTTTTATTATCATTTTCTTTTGCTTGTTTTGGTCTTTTAACTTTTTCCCAACATTTTGCATGAGGAATTGTAGGTTATTGGCAAAGATAACTACATTTCTTCCTCTTATTTTTATATCTCTTGTAATTTTAAATTTGCAGATAGTCTTGTAGTAACAGTGGAAATGACTGAGGTACCTAGGACTTTCATATGAAGACTTTTATAGCATATCTAAGAATGGGGTCATGTTTAATAATTATGACAATTTTAATTGTCATTAGCTTCAAATTCCCCAGCAGTTTTGTTTGTGTTTAGCCTCTTGACTTGAGGATTTCTTAATTAGTTTTGTTTGGAGAACAACTGCATGTTATAGCAATTCTAGCTGCGATCCACTATTAATGATGCCCTCTTGGAATGAAGGTCAGATGCAGAGTAAGGAAGGCATTTTGTAATCTTATGGTAGTGCCTCATTCTCTTATTGGGCTTTTGTCTCCAGCGTATAACCTTCACAAGGGCCTTCCTAGTAAGTCACCTTTTCCTCCCTTGTGCCATTTATGTAAGACAAGAACTCTGGAAGGTGCTAGTATATGAAGAATGTCATTCCCCTACTTAGAAAATGCTCTTTTTTTCTTGAAGAGCAAAAGGAAAAATGCTTTGCATGTATTTTATGAAGATACAGCTTCCCCTTCTCCTTTGAGGGTGAGTGGATTTTTTTCAAGGTCCATAGGAACAACGTGGGGTTCTTGGAGGTAAAATTCTCCAAGACGAGAGCCCCCTAGAATCCCAGGCCTACTCCACATGCAGGCTCCAGAGGTCCCACAAAATTGCCTTCTGTATCCCTACCAATCTGTGCCTCCAGAGGTTCCCTGGGTTTTCGGGTTTCCTGGTCGCAGTTTCCTTCCATGACTCTAAATCTGCCTGTGTTTCTAGACTTGGAAGTGGCGACTTGCTGTACAATATCAGTTCTCTGATGGATCAAAAAGTCATTGATTTTTAAGTCTCTTCAACTAATTTCTGTTGAAAGGATGGAAAAGACATATGTAACCTTTTTATATGTTTGGTCTAAAACTTAAAGAAAAACTCACATTCTGTTTTTATTACATTCCCTGTTATACTTAGAAAAGATAAAAACAACTATCAGAGATCTGTTATTCACTTTCAGATATTTGCGTCAAACTAAAGAGAGTTTCATCTCCTTTTCCCATTTTCTCTTTCTAGGGTGGACCAAGGAGATTGACAAAGGGATAAGGGGAAGTGTCGGAAGTTAGGATGTCGTCAGCCTCCCAACTTCCGGTCACTCAATTCAGACTGCTCAAGAACAGATTTCCTCCTTCTGTAAGAAGTAGTATTGATCATTGCAAATAAGCACAACTCAAACATGAACCAGGACTCTACATTTCTTCGATTATCCTCGGGCCTAAAAAAGAGATAAAATATAATTCTATTAAATAATACTATTAGAGCTGCTAGCTTTTCCAATTGCATCATCCTCTTCCTTTTTCTATCCCTGTTCTACATGTAAAAATTTTGCATCACCCAGGATAAGTAGACTGATACATTTTATTAATGTATGTTATGAAAAGTGAAATCATTTCTGCTTTAAAATATAATCACATTGGGGCCGGGGATCAGTGTGGCACAAGTGCCTCCCTGGCAAGCCCAAGATCCTAAGTTCGATTCCCAGTATAAAAAAAAAAGTGTGTATATATATAATCACATTGATAATAATAATCAGTTAAATTTATTATTTTCATACAGACAGAAAGAGACACTGTTCGTCCTTTTAGTCAGTCTCATAACCTGCTTTAGACAGAAAAGAGCAGTCTCTTCAATGAGACATTTGCTCATTCTTCCAAAAACTTGGGACTTTTTTTCTATAATGCGTTAGTGTTCTCATTTCCCTCCATCTGGATTACATGGCTCATTGTCATTCAGGCATCATAATAAAATCCAGTGGTGAATATTCAAGTACAAGGACTCCTGTCGATGAACGGGCAGAGGCTTCCCAGGGAGAGTCACTTGTCCACGCCAACATCAGTAAATTGAAAGAATGAAAATACCAACACCTAATTTTCTGGTAAAGTATGTACAAAACCCAGCCACATTACCATGGTTTTACTTTCTGCTGTTTCAGTTGCCAGCAGTCAACTGTGTCCTGAAACATTAATATTTGTTATGACTCTTTCATGAAAGACATTCCCATAATTTTATTAAATGTATGGTTATGATTATTCTATTTTACTATTAGTTACTGTTAATCTTGTACTATGGCCAATTCATAAATTAATCTTTATCATAGTTGTGTATGTGAAAGAAAAACATAACCCAGTGTTTGGTACTATCCAGGTGTTCAGGAATCCACAATGGGCCATAAAATGTATCCTTAATACAGAAAGGAGGAGCATGGAACTTTCAATACACAAGAAACACCCAGTTTTCCTCTTTTTGTTAAGAAGAAAGTAGTTGAAATACTAAAGTAGAGAAAGTACTACTGCTTTAAAGACAAAGTTAACGGACTGAATCTGCAGTAGCTCTCTGTTTTTTGTGAGTTATAGTCTCTAAACTTCAGTTTCCATACACTTAAAATAGATACCAAGATTTAACTGGCAGAATAATTAGAAGAGTTAGCTTGATTCATTAATATAGAAATGTAATGTGGCAGGTACTCAACAAAAATGTCTGCAATTATTAATAATATTTAAAAATATTCTTAAAAGTATCAATTTCCTTAAACACTATTGTAACTTATAATTGAAGTGGAGAGAAGCATGCTACTCTTTGTACCTCTGGATAACATGACTATTCTGCCTGAAATAAAAATAAGATGAAGGGAGTGGTGGGTAAGCAGGAAAAAATGAATGGGACATGTCTGCTCCTGGATGTCTTTATATATATGGCATTTCAGCACTTCATCTTGGCCAAATGTGGCAATAATAACTGAAATTTGTTTCCAAGTTCCTAAGG